>NC_139951.1:38570744-38603244 GCF_963454915.1 Gymnoscopelus microlampas | reverse complement strand
AGTCCTCATAATAATTTCTATGTAAAAAAAAGGTCCTATATTTTCAAAAAATAGTGTAAATAGCAGATCTACAAGCTCAAAACGCGTCGCAATGTGACTGTCAGTCCTACCCAATACTCTGCTCAGCTCAGCTCTTCTCTGCTGGGTGCTGTTGCTGCCAGACTCTGACTAAGTGTTGCTGGCTTTGGGAACACGACTCGTGTGGAAGCAAAACTAGCAGATCTACAAGCTCATAGCGCGGCACCGAGTGCCGCGCTATGAGCTTGTAGATCTGCTAGTTTTGCTTCCACACGTTTATTGGGAGCAGAGAGAGAGAGGCATGATTAGGATTGGATTGCTGATGAGGGAAGATATGAAGAACAAAAAAAAAGTGATTTAATTTGGTAATCTTCATTATGTGGCGTTTTGGCTTTGGTGTGGAGGCTTTTAGTTTTTCCCCGAGCCTTTTCACAGCGAGAGACCTACATTTCCAAAATACATTTCCTTGTGACCCAGTTCTACTTATTTTTTGAAGGCTTGTTGTGCAGCCTAATCAGAAAAGGGAGCATGGCGTCAGACTACTTTCCTACCAGCTTGCAGTGTTTTACAGTGTGTTTTCTGCTGCTCATATTATTGTACATGCTTTTTTGTTGTTGTAATTTTTGAGACAGGAAATTCAGGGTATGTGTCACTGTATATTTGCATATACAGTGAAATGTGGTATTTGCATCTAACCCATCCTAAGTATCAGGAGCAGTGGGGGCTAGTGGGGGGGGGCAGTGCCTTGGGAGCAGTTAGGGGTTAAGTGTCTTGCTCAGGGACACTTCGACACGTAGATTGAAACCCTCTTGAACCCCTCTTTCCCAGGCGGTTATGGCCACAGCATAGAAGAATGACACTGAGCAAAATGGTCCGTCTGGCCAGGAATCGAACCTGGGACTCGCGATCAGGGCATTGCACCCATGTGGTATGTGCCTTAATTGAGTGCCTATCTTCTTTAAGTATGTTTTACTGGGGTATGTTTTCGGTTTTTCTTTTTCATTATCAGTGATGGCAACAGAGCAGTGGGATGTCAGATGGTACTGGAGGTGGTGGTCAAAGAGCCGAGTGGGCGCGGGATCTGAAGGAGGCGCCGGAGATCATAATAAGCATTACCGCGAACAAGACCCTGCGTGCGTGTGTGCTTGCATGTGCATTCATAGCCACCATAGCTGCTGCCACCACCAGTGGAAAGATGTCCTTATACACACAACACAGTTTAGCAGCTAATAACAACACTGTGATGAATGTTGACCATAGTAAATGGAGGGTACTATGAGGGATCATTTAGCGGAAGTAAGAGCGCTCTCTGTCACGCGCTGCTTCCAAACATAGCCATCTTCCCCTACGGAGATGCGGGTTCGATCGCAACCAGGGGGAGGGGTCCGCCAACACACACTTCCTCCTCTGTTTGATACCGCCGCAGCTGTTTTGTGTGCTGCCTCATCAGAGAGTCCAGCAGCTGGTGTGTGTGTGTGTGTGTGTGTGTGTGTGCGCGTGTGCGTGTGTGTGTGTGTGTGTGTGTGTGTGTGAGATCCCTCTCAACAAGCTCTGACAGCACTGTTGGAACTAGAGAGGCCATCAGTGTCGAGGTCAAAACCACTTGAAACCTTGCATCTCGGTGTGATCGTGTTGATGGACGCCGGTACCCGGGGGTTGGTCGCTTTGCCGTGCCGCTCCTGTGTTGTATGAGACCTTGAAGAGATTCAGACTAAATTGTTTTTCTATTTTCTCTTGCTTTCTTTCTATGGCGGCGCTATGAAAAGGTGAATTTCATTATGATCTTTTCTGCTTAGTTTCTGCTTTGTTTCAATAGAGACCGTGAACAGAGAGACGGGAATGACGGGAGGCAGAGGGGGAGGACATGCAGCAAAGAGCCCGGGAGTTTGAACCCGGGCCAGCTTGCAGGATTATTGCTTTATTTATGTGGTATAATGCACTCTTATACCAGGTGAGCTACTGGGGTTGCCCCGGAGCTTGATTTTTTTTAAACCACGCCAAGCACAGTACAGGCTACATGAGGCAGCTATGAGGCATCCGGACGCTCGCCAATTCGTCTGTTTGGAAATGGAAATGAATGCAGGCTTTTGAACACAACTTTGGGTTGTGTTTTGAAACCAGGAAAGAGTCAATTCCCTAGTTTCCGAGATGGGTGTGTACTCGAAGACATGTTTAGGTTATAATACAGTATCAACAGAGTTAAGTTCCTTTCCTCCATCGTGTGGAAGACATCAAACGTGTAGGTAGACGAGGCACACTTAAGAAGAGCCCGAGGCACACTGTACAGTTGAAAAAATATGAAAGGGCCGTTATTGTTACATGGCTATGGCAAAGTTAAGAGAGCGCTAAGCTGCCAACGCGGGGTTCCAGCTGGGCTAATCTAGGTTAATGTTAGAAAGACTGCGTCACTTCTCTCATTCTTTCTTAATCTCTTTCCCTCTCTCTCTCTCTCTCTCTCTCTCTCTCTCTCTCTCTCTCTCTCTCTCTCTCCCTCTTTCTCTGTGTTGATAAGACTGGAGCGAGTCCCGTTGGTAAGACTGAAACCCATCTTGTGAATCTTGTGAACGATCTCGCGAGATTTAAAAGTCAGGAAGTTATTGAAGCCGGAGACACGTGTGATATTCAGTAAGCATTATGTAGCATGTGTAATTCATTTGAGCGTGCGGCCTGCTGCAAATCTGAGTAGCCGTGTGCGTAAATGACGACGTAAGTTTGGCTCTGATGTTATAGATAAGATTGCAATACATATTCATGATGTTTGTGCATTCATTGATGCTAAACACTTTTAAGGACCACACGCAGAGCTCCTAATTTTCTATCTTGTACATAAAAGAGGTGTGCTGTGACCCATTTGTCTGTACCAGGGGGTGTACAGTAGCATCATCGGCTCATACTCGTCTGATCCACCATGCCACTGGTTTTACCAGCAGCGCACTATTTGGGATTGTATCAGCGCCCACTCACTTTTCCTACACCCTAGTACATCATCTCCCCTCCATCAAAACCAGCACACACACACACACACACACACACACACACACACACACACACACACACACACACACACGCACACGCACACAGGCACTCAGAAGACAGGCAGTGACACTGTGATGGTGGGGAGAGGTGGGTGGTGGTGGTGGGGGTGATAAGTAGCGAGTGGAAAAGAAAGAGAAGGAATTATAATTGAGGAGAAAGAGAGAAGAGACGGAGAGAGACGGAGGGGGGGGTGGTGGTGGTGGGGAGAGTGATTACCGGAGAGGAGGAGGAGAGAGAGAGGGAGAAGAAGAAGAGGGAGAGAGAGAGCGAAGCAATGATTGCCGAGGTGGGAGAGAGCAACGGCAAAGAGAAACACTCACAGGAAGGAAGAGAGATTTTAAAGGAGCGAGAGAACGACAAATGTACGACAGACAGAGAGAGAGAGAGAGAGAGAGAGAGAGAGAGAGAGAGAGAGAGAGAAAGCGAGAGAGAGTGATACACTGTCTGCTAGATATCCAGAGGAGGAAAGAGAGAGCTGTCACCACATATATATATATATATACAGTATATACAGAAACCTTGTATCTCCATATTTCATTTATTCATGTCATGTTTCGTCATACAAAAGTGTTGCACAAAAGTAGCGAAAATAGCTGATCTACAAGCTCACGGCGGCTCGCGATGCGAGCCGCCGTGAGCTTGTAGATCAGCTATTTCCGCTATTTTAAAATGCTTTTTAAAACGATAATGAAAAAGGAATGGATTCGGACGTACAAGGTTTTTTCGTCCATCAGCGACGAGAGAGAGCGCTCTGTGACTGTACGCTGAATCAGAGGAGAGAATAGATGGAGAGAGAGACTCTGAGTGAGTGAGAGAGAGAGCACTGGAGGAGATGAAAGGTCATTGAGAGGGAGAGAGAGAGAGAGTGTGTGAGCAGTGGGAGGAACTTAAAGGTCAGACATAGATAGAGAGAGAGAGAGAGAGAGAGAACGACCCAGTGGATGATTCATAGAGTTACAGCCTGTCTGTCAGCTTGTATTCCTGCCTGGAGGGGGGGGGGGGGGGGGTCTCAAGTCTCCCATTAGACCTCTTCTTCCCCATCATCTTCATCATAACCTGCATGGTTTCCACACAATGTTGCCGCCAGGTCTGCGCTTATTATAATTTCCCCCCAAAAGATTTGACTTGAAAATAGCAGATCTACAAGCTCACAACGCGTCGCATTGCGACGCGTTGTGAGCTTGTAGATCTGCTATTTTCAAATGGCTGATTATTTTCTATAATCCATTACATCGATTAGTTCGACTAAAGGCCTTTGCAGACATTTCAGCAGACATTTCAGCACTATATACCATTTGAAAATAGCAGATCTACAAGCTCACAACGCGTCGCCATGCGACGCGTTGTGAGCTTGTAGATTTGCTATTTTCAAACGCTTTCCATCACTGACAATAGCTGCGTTTTGATTTTATCAAGGCCCTACTAGTCAGAGTTATAGACACACAGATACGCACCTACCTACACAGGTGAAGAAATGGATGTCGGTAGATATGCGTACATGCAAATGATCACAAGAGATCATATTTAGAACAAACGGCCATCACATAATTATAGTCTAGTCAAGTAAGGACACTAAACGTCCCTTGTCAGCACGGCGTGGTGTAGTGGCCTTGGCCAGTCATAGCCAGCTGCTTCCATTAATATTCTGTCGGTTACAAATGTGCAGCCACTCGAGAGGCAGAAGATAGCTAATCACATATCACACACAGCCTGGCCTAATCTACCATCTGTATTATTCTACTATTATATAATACTATTCTACCATCCATAATATTCTACCATTTATACTATCCTACCATGTATACTATTCTACCATCGGTGCTATTCTAGCATTTATTCTATAATAGTGGTCCTTGAGGGTGTTCCAGGGGGTCCCCAGCAAAAGGTGTTAATACATTTTCACCCCTTTATCCATATTGTATATACGTTGGCTATTCAAAAATAGCAGATATACAAGCTTGTACATCTGCTATTTTTTGAACATTTCCGAAAGATCTTGAAATTGTTTGAAGAATTTTGTAGAATGTTGCAATTTGTAGCACAAATCTTCTCTTCTGGGGGTCCCTGGCACAAAACATTTTCAGATGGGGGTCCGTGGCCAAAAGTATATCAATTTAGGGGTCCTTGGCATGAAAAAGGTTGGAAAACCAGTGTTCTATAATACCATCCCTATTGTCCATCTATCGTGTCTGGCACAGACAGATTGATACTGTACTAGATATATTTCTTACTCTGTAGCAGAGAGAAGTCCAACGCACTTCAGCCAGTTGTGGGTAGAACAACATTGTGGGCAAGTTGCGTAAAAAAAAGACCTGGTCACTTCAAATTAACCCTTTAAGACATGAGGCCGTTTCTACAAAATGTTTTCTAAATCAAAAAGTGTTTTGAAAAAAATGAGAAAATTTTTTTTTTCACGATTTTTCAAAAATAGCAGATCTGCAAGCTCATAGCGCGGCACTCGGTGCCGCGCTATGAGCTTGTATATCTGCTATTTTTGAATAGCCAAAGACATCTAAAATGACACAGACGCGTCCCCGGTCTTAATGGGTTAAAAGAGACCGTCCAAATAAAATACCGGAGCACTCGACTGGGGGTCTGCGCGGTTTATTAATTTCACCCCCTGCAAATCAATAAAACGCGCCGGGAATTTTATTTGGGTAGCCACTTGTAGCAGAGTATGCGTGTTCTCTTAGCACACTAATACCTTTGTAATTTTTTTATTTTTATAGTAGAGTAGTGTGGGTTCACTGGGTTGCGAGCGTGTGTGTACACACACACACAGCCTTACAGGTCCACCTTTACACTGTGTCAGAGTGGAATCATCAACACTCGGGGTTTTTGCGGTGCAGCGAGAGGGGAAGTGTGTCTAGTATCTCAGTGTTTGGTCTGTGTCTGGGCTGTCGGTGCAGTTTGCACAGAGCAGAGAGAGAGGAAACACACAAAGCTATATATTTCCCTCCTGGCCGCCGCCTGTGAAACAAGCCCAGCTCAGCTCAGCTCATGTCAGCGCAGTGCTCTGCACTGGCTCTGCACGGCAGCGCAGGTGTCAACCGGCGCTGCTTAAAATAAAGTACATTATAACCCCAGATGAAGCCCTATTAACCCATTAAGACCTGAGGCCGATTCTACGAATGTCTTCGAAATCCCAACAGTATTCTGAAAAAACGTATGTTTCTATATCAGTGGTGCTCAAACGTTTTCATGTCAAGGACCCCCAAAATTATATTTATTTGGCCGCCGACCCCCATCTCAAAATGTTTTGTTCCAGGAACCCCCAGAAGCAAAGATTTGAGTTACAAATGTTCGCTTTAAAAATATATATATTCAAAGATTTGCACACATTTTGATAATTTTTCAAAAATAGCAGATCTACAAGCTCATAGCGCGGCACTCGGTGCCGCGCTATGAGCTTGTAGATCTGCTATTTTTGAATGGCCAAAGTGTAAAATAATGCTTTTTAGCTCAAATCAAAAAGTGACACAGATGCGTTCCAGGTCTAAATGGGTTAAGTGATCACCATGACAACCGACGGAGACGGCACAGGGGGTTGCAGACACCTCCGCTGTGATTCTCCCCGCTAGGCTTGCGTAGACGTCGTGCCGCCGGTTAGATTGGCTGACTTTTCCTCTTTTTGCTCTCTGCTATCTCTTAGGGTGCAACGGTTAAAATCCCGTCAGGCTCGGGAATCGAACCTGCTTTAGATATGTGCTATGTGCCTTAACCGCTAGGCCAGCAGCGCCCCCCCCCGCCCCCCTCTAGGCTATTTTAACTATTTTTCCACAACATTGTTGTGTGATGAAGTATACAATGAAACGCTTAAAGGGGAAATCCACCCATTTTCAATATTTAACTATGTCATTAATATAGCATAAAGGAGTTGTGTGGAAATAAGAAAAAAGTTCCCCCCTTTCTGTGTTGCCTTGAACTGGAGGATTGATTTTGGGTTTAACATTGCAAATTACAACATGATGAGTCATCATGTTGTAATTTGCAATGTTAAACCCACAATCATGGGTATGATTTCTTTATATTATAAAAATGTTTAATATTAAAAACGTATTTTACACTCAGTGGCTCGCGCATGGCATTGCTGCCTCCCTCTCCTCTCTGGCCTCTTCCTTCATCCTTTCTGTCTATATCACCATGTCTCTCAGGGGAGCTGTTGGCCTAAGATGCATCATAAATACACATCCATTTAGCCTTCATTCCCTTCTCTCTTGGCTTGTCCAGCTGTTTGTCAGTGGTGGAAGAAGTACTCAGATCTTTTACTCAACCCATTAACCCATTAAGACCTGAGGCGATTCTTTAAAAAAATCTAAATCCTAACAGCTTTTTGAAAAATATATAAAAAATATTTTTTCACGATTTTTCAAAAATAGCAGATCTACAAGCTCGTAGCGCGGCACTCGGTGCCGCGCTATGAGCTTGTAGAACTGCTATTTTTGAATAGCCAAAGAAATCTAAAGTGACACAGATGCGTTCCAGGTCTTAATGGTTAAAGTAAAAATAGTAATATTGCAGTGTAGAAATACTCTGTTACGCACAAAATGTCCTTTATTTAGTGCAAAAGTATTGGCATCAAAATATACTTGAGAATATTGAAAGGAAGATATATAGAGAAATACGGAAAAGATACAGGTATAATACGGAATATGGAAAATATACAGTACCTACCATCCATAATATTCTACCATTTATACTATCCTACCATGTAGGATAGTATATCATTATCTGAACCTGCAATATAACTAAAGATAAATAGTAATGAAGTAGAAAGCACAATTATTTACCTAATAATAGTGTAAAATAGTGGTAATATTCAAGTAGAGTACAAATTACGCTACTGCTGTTTAGGCCTAATTTATACAGTTTATCTTTATTTTTATGATTGCGAGCCAGTGTCCATGATAGCAGATCTACAAGCTCACAACCCGTCGCAGCGCGATGCATTGTGAGCTTGAAGAAGAAGGCACACTTCTTCCTCACTGTGCCTTTTTTAGCGTGTTTGTGCAGAGCCACGCACAACTTTCTCCCCCCTTTCTCCCCCCCAGGTCTTAAAGCTTGCTAATCTCACCTTGATCTCCCCTAATCGGCCTCCCCTGCTGCCCTAATCCCAGCCTGCACCTCCCTAACGAGAAGGAGAGAGCCTCCTCCGGCTCGCTCACCTCCTGCTCGCTCGCCCCTTATCTGGCCTCTGAGAGCCTGACCTGATCATGCTTGTAAAGAGATACACACACACACACACACACACACACACACACACACACACACACACGCACACACACAGAGGTTTGAATTACTATACTTGTGACATCGACGTTATATGAGGCCGATTTTATGAACGCCATTTCATTATTAAAAAAAATTGCCTAACACGAAAATAGGCGATCTGCAAGGTCACAACGCGTCGCCCTTGCAGATCGCTTATTTTCGGTGCACGACAGCAGCTCATGACTAAGTATAAATCATGCTTAACTCCGTTCCTAAACCCTAAACCTAACCTCTAAATGTCTAATCCTAAACCTAACACCAACCTGAGTCTTTTCCAAGTTGTAAGCCTATCTAAAAACAACCATTTGTCTTGTGAGGAGGACCAGTAAAATGTTCCTTACAATGTCTATTTTGTCAAATTCTACTATACTACATTTGTCCCTCACAAGTATAGCAATACAACACACACACACACACACACACACACACACACTCCCCCCCAACCCCCCTGACACGGACAGTGAGCTCAGCCCTACACACACACACACACACACACACACACACACACACACACACACACACACACACACACACACACACACACACACACACAGATAATGATCTTATAGCAACAGGCTCTGGAGAGCACCGACGCACACAGATAAGGACCGCTACAACATGACATCACACCTCCGATCGTCCTCCCGGGACCCACCCCGCCTCTCTCTCTCTCTCTCTCTCTCTCTCTCTCTCTCTCTCTCTCTCTCTCTCTCTCGCTTGTCACGGGCGGGGGTTGACTTACGATACATCTCCTACTGCCCCGGCACAGATCCGTAGCTGCCAAACTACCTGTAAAGATCCTGACCTCCGCGGGGCGATAAGAGTGATACAGATGGAGGGGGCCCCCGCTCTACAGGGAGACGCCACTCGACAGTACACCACCCCCACCCCCCCCCTACCACCCCCTCACTGGGCCCTTCTTCCATCCATCCCCAACGCCAAAGCGGCCTCAGAAAAAGCTCACAGCCGGCAGCATGAATATTGATGGCCAGCTTGTTAACATTGTATGAAGCACAGGCCTGGTAATTGTCTGTCTTTCCCTGTACTGTATGGCATGTGTCTTCAGCGCCGGGACGCAACGAGAAGGTCAGCCCACTGGGGAGCCTGTAGCTCGGCTCTCGCTGCGAGCGAGGGAAGCGCGTGTGTGTGTGTGTGTGTGTGTAGATAGAGAGAGAGAGAGAGAGAGAAAGAGAGGTGTGAGAAAGAAACGAGCGGAGACAAAACCCACAGCTCGCGGGATTGTGACATGCAGCGGTCCATCCGTAATGGAGTTTTGTCAAGCGCCAGGGCCTGCAGATGTGAGAGTTGGCTGGCTGTGGGTTCGGTTCGGTCGGTTGCCTCTGACTCAGACACTTTGTGCGTGTCGTGATACACGGCTTCACTGACGCAGGGCAGTGGCCAGCCTGATGTCTACTCTGGGGTAGCTCTGTGGTTTTTCAAATTTTTTTTTCTGTTATTCGCCTTTCCCCCACTCGCCACCCCAACCCCCCTCCCCTCTCTTTCCACAGCTGCTATTGCCACTCGCATCAAGGCAAACATAGCAGCCAGTCTCCCTCTGAACTAAGAACTATATGAGAGCTAACATTGTCTGTGTGTGTGTGTGTGTGTGTGTGTGTGTGTGTGTGTGTGTGTGTGTGTGTGTGTGTGTGTGTGTGTGTGTGTGTGTGTGTGTGCACACACATTTGTGTGTCTGCGCACGTGCTTTTGTCAAACTAGCACACAGGGGGGATATGTCGCCCTCCGGGCATGATGGAGTGCATGCGTGTTCACACCTGTGCACAGATATTCTCATCCCAGGAGTATGGTGGTTGGTGCGTTCGCAGGTGACATGTACTGTATATGTGTGGGGCATGGCTCTGCGTGTTGCTGCTGCAGCTGTGTGTGTTGCAACGCGTTGTTAGCTTGTAGATCGCTCTTTTAGGCAGGCGGGTATAAATTACAGTGGGCTTAAGGTGAAACACGGAGGGTTCTTGTAAGTGAGGCGGCGGGCCTAATCCAGTCTGAGTCAGAGCATCGATTTATTGAGCAGCGTTTGTTAGCTTTTAGAGTAGCCTAACCTAATCAAAGCCTTGCTGCACACAGAGAGACACTCAACACACATGGGGCGAGCGCGCGCCGCACGCGGCTGCTAATCATGTTTGTTTTCTGTTTTGAAGCGAATAGTGTTGAAAAGTGTTTCGCTTCCACACGGCATGTGTCGCTTACAAGAGTTTTGGGTGAACAGTTTCAGGGATAGTTCACCCCAAAAACATTTTTTTTTCCTATCGATTAGTCACCCCATGGAGACTTGAATTCATGGATATTTTGTCACATTCCTAAGCCAATAATTTGATGCCCAGCGGACCGGTAGGCAGCGGTTTCGGTAGGAGACACAAAGGAGACTCTTTGTGTCTCCTACCGGAGCCGCTGCCGGTCATCAAATTATTCAAAATCGACAAAAAATATCCATGAATTCAAGCCTCCATGGGGTGTGTAATCGATAGGAAAAAAAGATAATTTTTGGGGTGAACTATCCCTTTAATGTAAAGTCAGATTTATACTTTGGAGAAATAGCCGATCTATAAGCTCACCCTGCGTCACACAGCTTCGAGCCGGAAGCTTGTAGATCGGCTATTTTTCGGCACAACGCTGGTGCATACGAATCAAGCACGCAGTGTATAAATCAAGCATAAGAAATGTAAAATGTAGATGTAAGAAACATTAGTGCGAGGATTATTCCTGGTGCCGATGGCTTTTTAATTGCTTAACGTTTGTGCGCTTGTACCTGGCAGTACTCTCTGGCCCTGTCTGCCTGTCCCATCTGTTTCCATTTAGCTTGGACCTGAGAATTAAGCGCGGGGTCAATCAGTATGAATGTGGGAAAGCAATTCAAATACCATGTAGTGATGAATAGCCCTCTGCTATTAAACAACACCGCGGTTTAACTGTTTAGCTTCACCTGTGACTCTGTGTCCTAGATGTATTTAGCAGGAGTTGTTATTCGGAGCCACTTGTGCTGTACAGTGAGTGCCAGTGTGGAATATAGATGGAATTCCCAGATCCCAGCATACATAGCATTCAACTAACAGTAAAGAGGGTTTGCACAGCAAAATCTACGTCTACCTCTCAGGATCTTTAAAGTGTAGTCTCCAAGAATAATGACGACAATGTTCCTCTGTCACTAGAATGTGGAGAAGTAATAATGATAATACATACGATTTACTGTATATAGCGCTTTTCTAGATACTCAAAGCCGCTTTACAGAGCAATATGAAAACAACTTTATTAGAAAGAACTTCTTAAAAAGGTTATAACTATAAAAGAAAGGTAAACAAAACAAAAGGGAGGGGTTGGGGTTGGGGTTTTTATGTAGGGAATGGGGGTTTGAAAAGGTGGGTTTTGAGTGTGGTTTTAAATATGGTGAGGGTGGGGGCAGCCCTGATGTGAGCTGGGAGTGAGTTCCACAGTGAGGGGGCAGCCGCCGAGAAGGCCCTGCTCACCCCAGGTTGTGGTGACAGCCCAATGAAATAAGATCCAGATGTAAATGTACAGTAGGGGCTCAGGATGTATACAGGCCGCTTGGGAATCGGAAGGTTCCCTGTTCGATCCCCGGCTTCTCCCCGCGTCAGTGTCGAAGTGTCCTTGAGCAAGACACTGAGCAAGACAATTTCCTCCACCGTCCGGTGTGTGAATATGTGTGAATGAGTGATGAATGTAATGCACATACTGTGTTAAAGCACTTTGGATAAAGGCGCTATATAAATGCACCAGTAGTTCTCAGGGTTGCTTAACCCATTAAGACCTGGTATCTGTGTAATGTGTTGATTTGAGCTAAAAAGACACATTTTACACTTTTGGCTATTCAAAAATAGCAGATCTACAAGCTCATAGCGCGGCACCGAGTGCCGCGCTACGAGCTTGTAGATCTGCTATACACATTTTTAACTCAAATCTTTGCTTCTGGGGGTCCCTGGAACTACATATTTTGATGGAGGTCCGCGGCCAAATACATATAATTTTGGGGGTCCTTGACATGAAAAAGATTGAGCACCACTGATATAGAAACATACGTTTTTCAGAAAACTGTTGGGATTTAGGAGACATGTAGAATCGGCTTCAGGTCTTAATGGGTTAAGGGGGTTCTAAATGGACCCTTACAGGTCTGGAACTCTGTCCAAATGGAACCAAATGGGCCCTCACAGGTCCATTTGGTTCCATTTGTACACTCTCAGAGTTACTTGAAATGACCCACTGAAATGCACCATTTACCATGTTAAATCCTGACCCTCTCTCTCTCTCTCTCTCTCTCTTCCTCTCCTCCAGGTATCCGGCCCCAGATCATGAATGGGCCCATGCACCCACGCCCCCTGGTGGCCTTGCTCGACGGCCGCGACTGCACCGTGGAGATGCCCATCCTCAAAGACCTGGCCACCGTGGCCTTCTGCGACGCCCAGTCCACACAGGAGATCCACGAGAAGGTAAACACATACACGCACAAGCGCTCTCACACACACACACACACACACACACACACACACACACACACACACAAAGAAATATACACGCACACAGAAACATACATTGATGCACACACGCTCGCTGCATTGTGCTTGTGTATTCCTCACAACGCTGCGGGCGGATAGTTGACAGACCATTGCATCTGCAACGCACGTTATTTTCTCTCTCTCCGTTCTTCCTTTGTCATCACTCTCTCTCTCTGTCTCTCTCTCTCGCTCGCTCTCAAGCCCTATTTACAGTGGCGTGCACAGACATTTTGAGGGGCAGGTGCTAAAGTAAATTATACTTTTTTTTGTTTACTTGGTCTGCTCTTTTTTCCCTCTACACCTATACCTCTTTGCCAAAAATAGCCGATCTACAAGCCCACAACGCCTCGCGCTGCGAGGCGTTGTGGGCTTGTAGATCTGCTATTTTTGGCTAAAGTTCTCGTCAGAAAAGGGATGCTAGGTTTCGAGTGGTTATGGTAAAAAGAAAAATCATATCACATGAAGAATTGACCCCCTGTAGTAACTCTGAGGACCCCCTTGGGGTCCCGGACCCCCTGTTGAAGACCCCTGCTGTAAACTGAAAAAACAACAACTTTTTTCCCCTTTTTTTCAAAAGGGCACTTCTGGTCAAGAGGGCAAAGGGCAGGTGCTCTAGCACCACCTAGAGTCTATCTGTGCACGTCCCTGTTCCTTTGTCATCACTCTCGCTCTCTCTCTCTCTCTCTCTCTCTCTCTCTCTCTCTCTCTCTCTCTCTCTCTCTCTCTCTCTCAAGCCCTATTTATACTTTGTCGAACACCGGCGTCGGTCCGCCGAAAATATCCGATCTACAAAGCTCACAACGCGCCGCAGATGCGACACGTCGTGGACTTGTACCTCGCCTAGTTTCTGCGTACGGCACAAATTAAGCATCTCTCTCTCTCTCTCTCTCACACACTCTCTGTCTTCTTCAACAACACGACGGAGCTGATATGCGATGCTCGCTCTATCACCCCTCTCTCTCTCTCTCCTCCCACCCCTCTGCTAAAATAAAAGTGGCTTCATTGTGATTTAATGTCACTTTGGTGGCAAACTGCGATCACTGCCATTGTTCTAAGAAGGCAGAGGGCTTCATTCTAGTCTGTGTGTGTGTGTGTGTGTGTGTGTGTGTGTGTGTGTGTGTTGTGGGGGGGGTTAGGTGGGGGTGGGGGGTGCAGCGTGGTGTAATTACATTGCGCTGGCTTGTAGAGGCTCTTTATTGCATTTTATGCAGCTGCGGAAAAAAGAGAGAAAGAGAGAAAGCACACATATATATTTGGCCACGGAGGCGGTGGGTGTCTGGTGGTAGAGGTGCTATCTCTCTCTCCGTCTACGGATGGAGTGAGTGAGAGAGGCCAGCCACACTTCCTTCGACCTGCCTCCGTGAAAATGGGGACATATTAAAAAAGAGGCATTTGCATAGAGATCAATTCAATCTGAGACCTTCAGGCGACCAGGAGAGAGTGGAGAGGGGGGGGGGGAGGGGGTTATGGAGGGTGGAGGAAGCGATGGAGGACGGAGGGTCGGATAGCTGTTTTTTTTTCTCCTTCTTTTGGTTGTTTGTTTTAACACACAAGCCCTTATCGGGGAAACATGATTGTAATGTGCACCTCGGCAGCATATTCAGCAGTCGGCGGTAATAACTGGCTGCTGCACGGATACCCAGAGGGGGAGGTGATGTAGATTGAAAAGAGAGAGAGAGCGAGAGAGTGAGAGAGAAAAATATGTCCAATCTCCATTTCCCTGGCGTGGAGACGATGGTCGTGGATAATCGAGTGAGTTTCGGCAGGATGTTGGAACGCTACATGCCGACATGCCCCGCTATCAAACACACACACACACACACACACACACACACACACACACAGATACGCATGCACAGATGCACGTGTGTGTGTGTGTGTGTGTGTGTGTGTGTGTGTGTGTGTGTGTGTGTGTGTGTGTGTGTGTGTGTGTGTGTGTGTGTGTGTGTGTGTGTGTGTGTGTGTGTGTGTGTGTGTGTGTGTGTGTTTGTTTGCACGCGTGACCACAAAAATCAAGCAATAGTCACACACACGCACACACCGCAGCCCACGCGCACTCACACACACACACACACACACACACCCCTCAGCCCACACCAGTCAAAAGAAACACTCCCATCACTTGAAGGTGAAAGTAGCCTCGATTTACAGAGATTTGGAGTCATCTACCCAGTAATCCATATCGCTTGAAAGATAACAGGAAGATGAAACACACACACACACACACACACACACACACACACACCTCAATTTACAATTCAGTCAACAGAAGCGCTGAGTTGAAGGTGAAAGTAGCCTCGATTGAAGCCTGATTTATACGTTGTATGGCGGTGTCACGTGAAAAAAAGCAGATGTAACAAGCTTGATGTATACACGAATCCACAGAGCACTGCCCTGTAGGTGGCGCCGCCATTGCTGCGGTGTCAAACTCAGTCAGCTGCTGCTGCGGTTCTGTCCGTCTGTTCACGTTACTCTTTACCTGCTTGGCTGTTGGAGCAGCCATAAACTACACAGGTTCATCCCGATTTTCTGTACATCTTTGTAAAGTTAGTAAAAACCAGGTAAAAGAGTAACGTGAGCAGTCAGTGACTGCAGCTGACTGACACCGCGCAGCAGCAGCTGATCGAGTCTGACACCGCAGCAATGGCGGCGCCACCTACAGGGCAGCGCTCCGTGGATTCGTGTATAGTTGAGGTTGTAGATCTGCTGTTTTCAGCATGGCACCGCCGTACGATGGTTCATAAGTTAGGCAGGCGATACAACTCATTGATCAAAGCCTTCTACCCAGTAATCCATAGTACTTGAAAGATAACACACACACACACACACACACACACACACACACACACACACACACACACACACACACACACACACACACACACACACACACACACACACACACACACACACACACTGCTGGAGTGTGATCGCCCCTCCAATGAGACTGAATCCACTACGCCAGGTGTTCTCAACCCTTGACGGAGTTCCAGGTGGTCCCCAGCTAAATGATGTAGAGTTGGTAACCAAATGGACCCTTATAGATCTTCAACTCTTGAGAGCGTAAAATGAAACCAAATGGACCCTTACGGGTTAATTTGGTTTCATTTTACGCTCTAAAGAGTTAGATTATTGTTAAACATCTGCATTACTTAATTAGATAATTGTATTCAATACAGCATGGCATTGTGGACAAAATCGTATCCAACGATAACAAAATATAAGTCTTAGGGTCTGAGAGTCTAAATCTCATCAAATGGTGGTCCGTGGCTCAAATGCTGAATAAATAATGGACCTTGATATGAAAAGGGTTGAAAACCACTGCACTATGCAGTACCTGCACCGATCATCCAAGGTCAAGGACCCCCCCCCCATGGCCCCCTGAGTGTCTCTCATGGTTATCACGTGTCCCACGCTCATTTCAAATTGCATATGGCCCATAAAAGTTAGATGATAGCCCCATATGGTGTTAGAGTCAACATCAAGTCTATAATGCATTAACACTGCCTGGCTGTGTGGGACTGAGTACAACACCTGCTCTCTCACACTGCTGTCCAAACACTGAGGGACCGCAGGAATCCAGGTGCAGTGGTGGAATGTAACCAAGTACATGTATTCAAGTATTGTACTTAAGTTCAATGTTGAGGTATTTTTACTTTACTGGAGTATTTCCAATTTTCCGTACTTTTACTTCTACTCCACTACATCTCGGATCCAAATATTGTACTTTTACTCCACTACAATTATATGAAACCACTTCAGCCCTATATACATTTCGGCCATTTGAAAATAGCCGATCTACAAGCTCACAATGGGTCGCAATGGGTCGCGATGCGACGCATTGTGAGCTTGTAGATCTGATATTTTCACTTGAAATGGGACATTCTGTACAATGTGTACTTTTACTTTTGGTACTTTAACTACATTTTGATACCAATACTTTTGTACTTTTGACTCAAGTACATTTTTAATTCCGGACTTTTACTTGTAACAGAGTATTTCTACATTGCAGTATCGAGACTAGGTGAAAGCTGGGATCACGTAACTGAGCTTTAATGAATTGAATCCATACCAGCGGCACATGGCTCAGGAGGTAAAGTGGTCGCTGGGGAATCGCAAAGGCTCCCGATTCATCCTCCATCATCTGTACTTTTTGTGAGAAGAGAGAGGATAGAGGTAGGATAGAGCAGTAGAGTTGTGGTGCGTTCACACGGGCAGATTAATAGATACAAAGATACAAAAAAACACTGCTACTTTGTCGCTGTGTTGCTTTGTATCTGTGTCGCTCAACGCGGTCGCTGACGTCATCAAACGTGCGGACGTCGGAGCTACAGTGTCTTTGTCACTAGAGCTACAGCTACAAACGTCGGATGTATCTTTGTGTCTTCATGTCGCTGGTTTCCATTGAAAATGAATGGTAGCATGTATCTTTTTATCTGCCCGTGTGAACGCACCATCCCGGAACTGTGTCATTTTTAGATTTGAGCTAAAAAGCATTATTTTACACTTTGGGCTATTCAAAAATAGCAGATATACAAGCTCGTAGCGCGGCACCAAGTGCCGCGCTACGAGCTTGTAGATCTGCTATTTTTGAAAATTCGTGAAAATGTGTGCAAATCTGTGAATATATATTTTTTTAAAGCGAACATTTTTAACTCAAATCTTTGCTTCTGGGGGTCCCTGGAACAAAATATTTTGATGGGGGTCCACGGCCAAATACATATCATTGTGGGGGTCCTTGACATGAAGAAGATTGAGCACCACTGATATAGAAACATACGTTTTTCAGAATACTGTTGAGATTTAGGAGACATGTAGAATCGGCTTCAGATCTCAATGGGTTAACTAAATAAACTCGTCTATAAGTGAAGACAGTGTGCGGGACTCCCTCTCCCTTCTCCACTTTTCTTCCATATTCAGTATTCAAACTCCGTCGCACCTGTCCGTTTGTAGATGTGCAAAAGGACATATCCTAATAAAACCAATCTGACTCCAATCTGGATAGGCCAAAATCTCATCTATTAAGTGTATTGAAAGGGAGGCAGGCTGTGGATGTGTGTGAGGGGCCTGGCGTGGCGTGTTGTGGTGTATAACGGGTGGAGAATGTCTCTGCTCTCTCAGCATTACAGCCAGCCCTCATCCCAACTACATCAGCCCTGCTCGCCAGCGGGATGACCTCATAGCCATAAAATCCCTTCCCAGTAAAGCCACGGACGCATGCACACACACACACACACACACACACACACACACACACACACACGCACGCACACACATACACCCCCACAAACACGCGCATGCGCGCACACACATGCACCCGGGTATTACAAAACATACTTTTCCACATAATACATGCATATACACTCTCTCTTTCACACACACATTCATATGCATTGCCTCACCACAATATACACACTTATACATACACGTCCGCATGCATGCACCCAGAGATATCTGTACAACATTGTACACTTCCACAATGGCACACACCCATCCAAGTACTTAAAGGGATAGTTCACACATCGATTAGTCACCCCATGGAGACTTGAATTCATGGATATTTAATTTAATGACCAGTGGACCGGTAGGCAGCGGTTCCAGTAGGAGACACAAATGATACTCTTTGTGTCTCCTACCGGAACCGGCAGCGGTCGTCAAATTATTGGCTTGGGAAAGTGAAAAATATATCCATGAATTCAAGTCTCTATGGGGTGACTAATCGATAGAAAAAAAGTCATTTTGGGGGTGAACTATCCCTTTAAGAGTATACGGTCGCTCTCTTCCCTCTCACACACACACACACACACACACACACACACACACACACACACGCACACGCACCCTCTCCAGTAGTAGGGGAGCCTTCTGCGTTGTGTCAAAAAAAGACGCTGTCACAAATGATACTTCTAAAAAGCAGCGGTGGCTCCAGTTTCACCAGAGAGGAGCGAGTGAGGAGGGGAAAATAGACACATTAGGTCAGAGTTTCCATTAACAGTAAACTGCATTCAGTTTCTGTTGCCCCCCCCCCCCCCTCCTCCTCTTAGTACCTTCCACTGGCCCAGTCCTATTCCTCACGCTATACAGCCTTTTGTCTCCACACACAAAACTTGCCCTTCAGGCAAAGTCCAGAGAGAGAGAGAAAGGGAGGAAAATAGAGTGTGTGTGTGTGTGTGTGTGTGTGTGTGTGTGTGTGTGTGTGTGTGTGTGTGTGTGTGTGTGTGTGTGTGTGTGTGTGTGTGTGTGTGTGTGTGTGTGTGTGTGTGTGTGTGTGTGTGTGTGTGTGTGTGTGTGTGTGTGTGTGTGAGAGAGAGTGACTATACTTGTGAGGACCTTAATGTTCCCACCCCACACAAGTATAGTAGAATATGAGACCATTTCCCTGGTCCTAACAAGGTCTTTTTTTTGTTGTTTTATGGTAAAAAGGCATTTAGAGGTTAGATGTTGATGTTGGGGTTAGAGTTTTAAACTTAAAACAATGTCACACACTGAAAAACAGCCGATTCTGTGAGCTTGTAGGTCTGCTATTTCTCGGCTGTTATTCAGCTTTTCTTTGGCAATTTTTCAGGCAGTTTTCAGCATTTTTTCTATGCCTCCTAAAATGTTGACGTCCTTACAAGTATAGTAATACAAACCTGTGTGTGTGTGTGTGTGTGTGTGTGTGTGTGTGTGTGTGTGTGTGTGTGTGTGTGTGTGTGTGTGTGTGTGTGTGTGTGTGTGTGTGTGTGTGTGTGTGTGTGTGTGTGTGTGTGTGTGTGTGTGTGTGTGTGTGTGTGTGTGCGCGCGAGAGTAAGGTGTGCTTTAACCTTGAATTAGCATTTCTGCAGGCCTGGCTGGCTGGGACGCGGGGGCTAATAAAAGCTGGTATGGAAATTTTCGGGAGCTAATCTGCTAATCAGAGGAGGGCTAATGCAGTTTTGGCTGGAGGTGAACAGTTATTTACCTCGGTGCCCGCTGACAGCACGGCTGATACTTAGATCCACATTACTGCTGAATCCTGGAGGCCAGGTCACCTTGTCTCTCTGTATAGAGTGGTGGCGGGCTGGCGGCAGGAGTGGCATTTCATGATGACGGGGCCGTCGTACTAGCGGAGCGGTTTCCCCCCTCCCTCCCTCCCGCCCTTCCTTGCTTGACCTTTGAGCGATGTCAAGAAGTCTCGATTGACTTCTTGACATCCTCGGATAATATTGTGACATTTGTGTTCGGGTGCATTTCTTGTCTTTTTTTTTTCTTAATCCAGATCTCAGGAGTAAGAGATATGAATTTATATGAGGTTACGCATCTGTGTAACCGCTTTAACCATTGTTTTATGCTTCGGCTATTCAAAAATAGCAGATATACAAGCTCATAGCGCGGCACCGAGTGCCGCGCTATGAGCTTGTAGATCTGCTATTTTTGAAAAATCGTGAAAATGTGTGCAAATCTTTGAATATATATATTTTTTCAAGCGAACGTTTTTAACTCAAATCTTTGCTTCTGGGGGTCCCTGGAACAACATATTTTGACATGGGGGTCCGCCGCCAAATACATATAATTTTGGGGGTCATTGACATGAAAAAGTTTGAGGACCACTGATTATAGCAGAAGTTTTTTTCAAAAAAAAATGTTAGGATTTAGAAGACATTTGTAGAATCCCCAGAACAGAAGCAAAGATTTGAGTTATAAATGTTCGCTTTAAAAAATATATATATTCAAAGGGGAGCTGTTTCCCCCTCCCGCCCTTACTTGACCTTTGAGCGATTTTTGCACATCTCAATTGACTTCTTGACATCCTGGGATAATATTATTATGACATGTGTCGGGTACATGTCTGTCTTCTTTCCTTAATCCAGATCTCAGAAGAGATATGAATTTATATGAGGTTTCACTGGAGCACATACTTTCAAGTGCTGTGTTCATTTCTGGATCTGTCATTTTGATTGCCCTGTAGTGTCTTATGTGTTCATTTGAATCATTTCTAACCCAGCTTAGCATTGACTTTTGTGTTGGGGCCTAAAGTGCTACAGCATTGGCTCTCAAAGTGGATCCCCGAGGGGTCCTTGGGGGGGATACCAGGGGGACCCCAGCAAAATTAGTTAATAAAGCATTAACAATCATTTCATCAATTTTTTTATACTTTGGCTATTCAAAAAAAAATCTTGAAAATGTGTGCAAATCTATTTTTTTAAAAGGCGAAAATGTTTATCACAAATCTTTGCTTCTGGGGGTCCCTGGCACAGGTGGGGGTCCGCGGCCTCATACAATATCAAGTTGGGGGTCCTTGACACTAAAAGGTTTGAGAACCACTGTGCTACAGTATCTGGAATCCAACACCACGGCTTGTTTTCTTCTTAGACATGGCACATTCTGGGCTGTATAAAGGGCTGAAAATAACCTAATCTATGAATTCGCAACGTGTCGCACGTGACACGTTGTGCGCTTATAGGTCCTGCTATTTTCAGCCTGCAACACCGGTGCGCAACCAAGTGTAAATTAAGCATAAACGTGTGCACTGGGATCAACCACCGACGCGACCTCTCCTTTTCAGTCAATTAGCCCCGGCCCGTTGACCGTTCAGACCCAGAGGGCATGGAGTGCAGTTCTGATGACGGCGCACAAACCGCCCTCCGCTGAGACAATGTAATGACTTGTTCCAGTTAACCCATTGAGACCGGGAACACGTCATTTTTTGATTTCTTTGGCTATTCAAAAAATAGCAGATATACAAGCTCTTCGTAGATCTGCAATTTTTTGAAAGATCTTGAAAATGTGTGCACATTTTTTAATATATATATTATTTTTAAGTGAAAATGTTTTACTCAAATCTTTGCTTCTGGGGATTCTACAAATGTCTTCTAAATCCTAACATTATTTTTTAAATTGTTATTAAACGTATGTTGCTATACATGTATATGTCAAGGACCCCCAAAATTACATGTATTTGGCCTCAGACCCCCATCTGAAAATATTTTGTTCCAGGGACCCCCAGAAGCAAAGATTTGAGTTAAAATTGTATATATATATATTCAAAGATTTGCACACATTTTCACACCTTTTTTTCAAAAATAGCAGATCTACAAGCTCATAGCGCGAATATCTGCTATTTTTTGAATAGCCAAAGAAATCTTAAAATGACACAGAAGCTTTCCCGGTTTTAATAGGTTAAGACACATGGGGCTTTAAAAAGGACAGTTGTGTCACTGCTTGTGCTGACTGTTGCCATGTGATGTCTGCTGGGCTCATACCCCCCCCTTCCCCCCTCCCTTCCACCACGATAAAAAACATTTTTTCCGGACCGTTTTAATGTCTGGGTTATCTGTCATGTGATCTTCACGGTTCATGCCGAGGGGACGGCGTGATCTTGTGATTGTCATGGGGTTCTTAAGGATCTCAGATTGACCTCGGAGACCGGCACTCTGCAGTTATAGCCAGTTAGCCAGAGGAATGGATGAAAACAATGAACAAACTAGTGAATTGACTGACTGAACGAGTGAGTGAATGAATGAATACATGAATGTATATGTATGTAAAAGAAAGCCCTGTCTCCATTCTTTCTTAATCATCCTAATCATCATCATCATCATACTGCATTTTTTTTGTTTCGTGCGGGGGAAGGGGGGGGGGGGGGGGGCAGAAGGCTTGTGGTGCAAATGCCTGTGTTGTATTTTAACCCATTAAAACCGGTAACGCATCTGAAAGGTTTTCGTTTTAGTCTAGTGTTGTCGACTAAATATCATAAGATTTTAGTCGACTAAATCTACAGTTGATTTTGACGACAAAAATGTATTTTGGCGGTGCCTTGATGGCGTCGTAGTGGCTGACTTTACACTTGGTTGCTTGCTGAAAATAGCCGATCTACAAGCTCACAACGCGTTGTGAGCTTGTAGATTTGCTACTTTCAGAGCGCAACCAAACATGAAATGACTAGTTTTCATCTGTTGACAAATTGTCAATATATTTAGTCTTAGTTTTAGTCATCATAGCTTAGTTCTTATTTTGTTTTCGTCAGTGAAAGGTAGTCGACAAATATTTTTCGTCATAGTTTTAGCCAACGAAATGAACATCTGAGCCTTGCCAGCCACACAAAAAGACTATGGAACACTTTCTTCTTGGGTGCTATCAGACACACACTGAACATTATATTGCCCGGACTACTGTATATGGCCACATGTCTGTGGCTGATATAATTTTACTTATGACAATGCGGTTTGCACTTGAGCCATGTTGCACTTTCAGGCAGTTTGGCCAAACAACTTTATTATAAAAAAATATTGCTCTGTTTCAGCTATAGGCAGTTTGTCTGTGTGGAAGAGAAGGTGCCATGTGTATCCTTAGGTGCCATGAACTATCAACCCTGTTCTATTTGTTTCCCTGTAAATTATTTGTAATTTGTGAATTCAAATAAAGAATTAAAATGTGTGTTTTGTGTGTGTGCAGGTGCTGAACGAGGCTGTGGGAGCCATGATGTACCACACCATCACCCTGACCAGGGAGGACCTGGAGAAGTTCAAAGCGCTACGCATCATCATCCGCATCGGCAGCGGCTACGACAACATCGACATCAAGGCCGCCGGGGAGCTGGGTACGAACACAAAAACTCAGCAGAACATGCTTATCAAATATTAAATCATAACTCGGAGTCGGAACGTATAGAAGCGGTGCTGAGTGCGTCATGTTCAGTAATGCACTGTCGGAGTGCATTTTTGTTGTTGTGGGTGTCTCGTAAAAAATCGAACACACACACACACCTTTGGTGTTCTGTGCATCCAAGACAGGAGAGCATGTATTATTAAATTCTATGTTGTACATGCATGTGTACGTGTGAAGCTCAGTGTAGATAGAGCTCAATACTTCTGCTAAGATCTATGGAGACCGATTAGTTTCGTGTTTGCCTTATCCATCTTTCGGTTTGATTTATTTTCAGCTGGATTTTCAGTTAACAGCTAAACTAGAAGGTATGCAAAAATGTGGACTGAAATGTCGGTAAGGACGAAACCACATATACCTGAATGTGTGCGTGTTCGGCATATATATATATACTATATATATATATATATAATATGCAGTGTATATGATGGTATTCATGTTTGGGCAGCGCAGCCTCTCACAGAGAGACAAAAGAGACTGCAGCTCACATAAAAGACTAGAAGAAAAAAACTCTCTAGAGGTCCAGAGAGGAGAAAGAGAGACATAAAGAGACGAGGGTGATAAAGAGAGAGAGAGCTCCCACCGGTGAGGCCTGACTCACGGCTCTCTCACCCAGTGCTCAGATCAAGCAGGTTCAGGCAAAGGCTCATAGCAGCCAGCCACCACCGCTGGGTTCGAACAGAGAGCTGCCCCGCTCTCTGCCTCCTGCCAACTCCAAGATACAGCAGTCTGGGCTCCTCTTGAGCACCACACCGCGCTGCGCACACGCCCACTCACCCATGTATCGCACCCCCCCCCCCCCTCCCCCCACCCCCCCTACGCCGCCACTCGGGAGTCAAAAGCTATCGTGACTGCAGGAGGCAGAGCTGACACACAGTCTATTCTCAGGGAGAAGAATAGGTGCGCCATTGATCGAGCACAGCTCAGCTCTATTCTCCCCACGGCCCGCCCGCCTGCAGACACCTCTATCACCATATGGAGATATGAACGACGCCACTGTGTGTGCGGAGGGTGGGGGGTACTTGTATGCTTACATAATAATGTGTGTGTACCATGTTTTACAATATTAAGTAATACTTTAGATAGTAAACACCAGAATAAATCGGAAATGTCGACTGCTGAGCTCATACAGAAACCCCATTTGGGCAGAGGATATTGCATTTTGAACATCATACAATACCACGTGTTGACCACTAGTGGTCCTATATCCGACCACAGGATCTAAATGTCTCAATATGGAGCAGGTAGACCACCTTTGTCAATCACCACAATTGTGTTAGTTGTATTGTATTAACCACTTAAACCCTCTAGACTTAGTGAACTGGACCTGAGTTGTCTCTGTACTTTACTTGGACCAAATCTCATCCCACAATGTGGATGCTGGGTTTCAAGTAACCTTGCGTCACCAGCCTTTCCATATCGGAGGAAAGCCTGGTATTCGTTCTAAACTGACCTGTGTGATCCAGAAAAAAGAAAGGAAATCTGTGGTTCCGGTTTTTCGGCGCCGCTTTGTTTTGGTTCCCCCTGTTAGTTTCCCCCAATTTAAATGCTGAATCGAGTATAACTACTAGTTTAGTCTCGCCAGTCGCTACTCGCTACGAGTTGGAATAAAAGCTGGACATACCAAACCAACTATTCGTATAAGCTAAACTACGCCGCATCAAGGGTTTTATTGGGTAGGCCCTAAAATTATGATGCCCTTGATCGTGGGGAATTATTTTTGGGTGATACCGGCACCCTTGGTTCCGGCCGTTGGTTCCGGACGCGCCTAAAGTTATTTCCGCTCCCGACCGGATCAGAAACCCGAAAATGGTATTGATCCCAGGCTAGGTTTCAAGTGGTTAACATATATCACTAACGTTTTATTCACCCCAAAAAAGGATGGATTGATAGTACACAGTGGAGATACTGTAGACAGTGAGAGAGAGATGGGGAGTGTCACGCCGCAAAGGCCATCGGGATCGGGATTCGAACCCGCGACACGCTGTCACTAGATAGGCATTAGAGCCTATATGTGGTATGCGTCTGGACCGCTAGGCCAGCGGGCGCCCCATGGATTGCATCTTTAAGTAAAAAAAAAAAAGTTTAATGTAAATTTGTTTTTGATGTTCCCACCATGATAGTAAAGTGTGTGTTCTTTTATGTGTGTGTGTGTGTGTGTGTGTGTGTGTGTGTGTGTGTGTGTGTGTGTGTGTGTGTGGTCCACAGGCATCGCGGTGTGTAACATCCCCTCGGCGGCGGTGGAGGAGACGGCGGACTCCACCATGTGTCACATCCTCAACCTGTACCGGCGAAACACCTGGCTGTACCAGGCCCTCCGGGAGGGCACGCGGGTCCAGAGCGTAGAGCAGATCCGCGAGGTGGCGTCCGGCGCCGCGCGCATCCGCGGAGAGACCCTGGGACTCATCGGCTTCGGTGAGAGGACCGAGAGGCGTCTTACTTTGTCACAGTCACAACACTCCCTTTTATTAACCCATTGAGACCTGAAGCCGACTCTACATGTCTCCTAAATCTCAACAGTTTTCTGAAAAACGTATGTTTCTATATCAGTGGTGCTCAATCTTTTTCATGTCAAGGACCCCCAAAATTATATGTATTTGGCCGCGGACCCCCATCAAAATATGTTGTTCCAGGGACCCCCCAGAAGCAAAGATTTGAGTTCAAAATGTTCGCTTTAAAAATATATATATTCAAAGATTTGCACATATTTTTACGATTTTTCAAAAATAGCAGATCTACAAGCTCGTAGCGCGGCACTCGGTGCCGCGCTATGAGCTTGTATATCTGCTATTTTTGAATAGCCTAAAGTGTAAAATGATGCTTTTTAGCTCAAATCTAAACATGACACAGTTCCAGGTCTTAATGGGTTAAAACCAACAGTGGTTCTCAAAAAATAGCAGAGATACAAGCTGCTTCATGCCGCGCTTGTACAACTGCTATTTTTGAAAAATCTTGAACGTTTTTGGAAGATTTTGAATAAACTACACAAATCCTCTCTTCTGGGGGTCCCTGGCACAAAACATTTTCAGATGGGGGTCCGCGGCCTAATATATACCAATTTGGAGGTCCTTGGCATGAACATTACACTCACTCTCTCTACATACAAACAAATAAGTAAGTAAAGTTCAGGTATTATAAAAAGAAAACACCTTTCAGGCAAAATCTCTGGCACATAACTAAGAATACATTGGGTTTAGACTTTCTCCCAGGCCCTCTCTCTCTCTCTCTCTCTCTCTGTTTATCTCTTCTCCCGCCCTCCATCCCTGTCTCATATCCTTTCTCTCTCTCTGCTCACATCTGTGCTCCTCTGTTTTCCTGGCTCTGATAAGGTTATTTCTCCTCTCTCTCTCTCTCTCTCTCTCTCTCTCTCTCTCTCTCTCTCTCTCTCTCTCTCTCTCTCTCTCTCTCTCTCTCTCTCTCTCTCTCTCTGCCTGTCTCTCTGCCTGTCCCACAGATTATCTCAAGGTTGTGTGTGTGTGTGTGTGTGTGTGTGTGTGTGTGTGTGTGTGTGTGTGTGTGTGTGTGTGTGTGTGTGTGTGTGTGTGTGTGTGTGTGTGTGTGTCTCCCTGAGGGCAGGCTTCCTATTCTCTGCCATCCTGTTCTCTCATCTCCCTCGCTCTAATGCTCACCATTATATCTCCATTATTCTCCCTTGTTCTCTCGCCCCGACACTCTTGCTATGTTTTGCAGCCCCCCCTTTCTCTCTCTCTCTCTCTCTCTCTCTCTCTCTCTCTCTGTCTGGGTCCCCTGCCACCCTATCCTGCCATAATCAGGCCCTTCATGGTAGCGAGCCTTGTGTGTGTGTGTGTGTGTGTGTGTGTATATGTGTGTGTATATGTGTGTGTGTGTGTATGTGTGTATGTGTGTGTGTGTGTGTGTGTGTGTGTGTGTGTGTGTGTGTGTCTGTGTGTGAGACTTACAGTGTGTCCGCAATTGCCCTCTTTCCCACCTGTCATAGAGTGTATGAGTGCATGTACTCGTGTGCATACGTGTGTGTGTGTGTGTGTGTGTGTGTGTGTGTGTGTGTGTGCGTGCGTGCGCGTGTGCGTGTGTGTGTGTGTCCTCATCCTGTCACGATGCAGAACTCACTCTCTCTCACTCTCTCTCTCTCTGTGTCTCTCTCTCTCCTCTCAGAAGCTTTTCCAAAGTACCGCCTTATCTCCATGTCCACATACACCTACTATCACCCCCCCACCCCCCTCCCCCTGCCTCCACACACACACACACACACACACACACACACACACACACACACACACACACACACACACACACACACACACACACACACACACACACACACCATCATCTCCTCCACTGGCGCCAGACAGCTGCCCAGTCTCTCCCTGTGCCCAAAACTGAAGGCCTGGCATTGAGAACCCCCCCCCCCCCCCCCCTCCTCTCCCAGGCCTGCTGGCTGAAGCCTCCACCCAGCACATTGTCCATTGTCTGGAGCAGCATGTTGCTGTCGAGGATCAGAAACCTCATATCTCCATATTTTTCCAAAAACATTTAGGGCCATATTCTCGCCGGTGCCTTACCCATTATCCCTAAACTACTTTGCCATTTTTTTTCCATTTTTGGGCGGTGCAACCGCCCCTATATGTGAGGTTTGGACATCGACCCCAATTGCACCCCCCCAACCCTGCGCTGTGATTGGCCACCAGTGTACCCCCCTAACCCTGCACCGTGATTGGCCACCATGACTCTATTCAGGACTGTGATTGGCTAGAAACACATGACACATGTGCATAGCCCTATAAATAGGACTATGCACTTAAAAAAAAACACTTTTATGTTTTTTTTTAAGTGAATCACTTCCATCACTGTGATGACCACTGTGACCACACCGCCCACTTCACACTGGGTGTGATTTTTTTTAAACATTTTCAATTCGTTCAAAAAGCCAATCTACAAGCTCACAACGTGTCGATGTAGATCGGCTAGTTGAACTATTTGAAAATGTTTTTAAAAATTGTAAAAAATGGCAAAGAAGTTTAGGGATAATGGGTAAGGTACCGGCGAAAAATAAATGTTCGCCGGTAATTTCCTTCATCGCACAAGAGTGTGTATCGTGCAGAAGTTGTAAAAATAAGCCGATCTATAAGATCACAACACATCTGCGATCTGACACGCCGTGAGCTTGTAGATCTGCTATTTGTGCTATTTTTTTTTTACATTTTAAGAGTGAAAGTTAAAGTGGTCAAGCGTGCTGTGAGTGGGTTTTCATTAATAGTTAACCGTCGAAAAGTATTAATAATGGGTGACTAAATCAATTGGTTCTCAAAGTGGGGTCCGAGGACCCCCAGGGGTACTTGAGGGGGTTCCAGGGGGTCCCCAGCTAAATGATGGACAGGGACCAAATGGACCCTTATGGGTCTGTAACTCTGAGAGTGTACAAATGGAACCAAATGGACCCTAACGGGTCCATTTGGTTCCATTTGTACACTCTCAGAGTTAAATTAACATTGATTTTACAATATGAGTTGGGGTCCCAGAGACATACCCAGAGACATACATGCCATTAAATGGGGGTCCGTAGCCTAATGCATGTCAAACTGGGGGGTCCTTGTAATTAAAATGGTTGATAATCACTGCTAGAGAGCCGTAAAAATCTTCTATTATGGGGGTCCCTGGCTTATCTTTTCAAATGGGGGTCCGCGGTCTAATAAGTGTCTGTTTGGGGGTCCTTGGCACGGAAAAGTTTGAGAACCACTGGACTAAATAACAACTACACTGGATCCACTGGTACACGGGTTCCTTTTTTCCTCCCCCATTTCTTGAAAAGTAACCGCTTTGGACATATGAGGTTTACGCCCGACAGCGATGACGACCAGAGAGAGAGAGAGAGAGAGAGAGAGAGTGACGCTGCACATAATGAGTCTGTCTGTAGACACGCAGCCTGCTGCACCGGCTCTGCAGGCTGGAAATACACACACACACACACACACACACACACACACACACACACACACACACACACACACACACAGCCACACACACACCCCAAAAGAAAAGAAAAAACACATGGCATCTCTCACAGTTATTATGGAGGCTTTAGTTCCTGTGCCCGCCAGTCGTTGCGTGCCAGTGTCGGCCCGCCCGACCCCCCCCCCCCCCCCTCCCATCATGCCCTAGCATCCCTGCTCTACACAGTGTGCATAGCGTGCGATAAGGAATGACACACAGAAAAAAAAGCCCCTTACTGCCGCTGTGGTCTCTGCAATACTGTAGGTCACTGGATGTTGCTGTAATATCAGTGGTTCTCAAACTGTTTTCATGTCAAGGACCACCCAGAATGAAATGTATTTGTCCCCCGGACCCCCATCTCAAAATATTTTGCAAATATTTGAGTTAAAAATGTATATATATATTCAAAGATTTGCACACATTTTCACGATTTTCTTTCACAATTAGCAGATATACAAGCTCATAGTATGTATAGTGCTATGAGCGCTATATGAGCTTGTATATCTGCTATTTTTGAATAGCCAAAGAAATCTAAAAATGACACAGATGCGTTCCCGGATTGAATGGGTCAAGTAGTCAGATAGGAGGGCCGTGAAAGCCTTAGAAATGTTCAAGTGGGCCCTATGTTCCCAAAAAAGGTTGAGAACCTCTGCCGTGTAGGTGCACACTAGAACCAATTATATGCCCTATTTTAAACTTGCTCGTATAGTGATGATATTTGGCCAACATAGCCCGATCTCCAAGCTCACAACGCATCACACGGTGCCATGCGTTGTGCCATATCAGACACTTTCGGCCCCTTTTCAGTTTCAGTTAAGTTTTGGTGTATTTTGTATCGCAGTGTAAACCAACAAATCATACAACATGTTGGTTTAACCCATTAAGACCGGGAGAAGCGTCGGTGTCATTTTTAGATTTGAGCTAAAAAGCATTATTTTACACTTTGGCTATTCAAAAATAGCAGATATACAAGCTCATAGCGCGGCACCGAGTGCCGCGCTATGAGCTTGTAGATCTGCTATTTTTGAGAAATCGTGAAAATTTGTGCAAATCTTTGAATACATATTTTTTCAAGCAAACGTTTGGAACTCAAATCTTTGCTTCTGGGGGGTCCCTGGAACAACATATTTTGAGATGGGGGTCTGTGGCCAAATACATATACATTTTGTGGTCCTTGACATTAAAAAGTTTGAAAACCACTGACATAGCAACATACGTTTTTTTTTTTTTAAACTGTTTTTAAACTGGATTTAGAAGACATTTTGTAGAATCGGAACCTCACGCCTTAATGGGTTAAAACAATCGAGGATAAAACAGCAATAAAGTCTAAAGAAGAGAGAGGACCAAAAGCAACAGCTGACAGTGTGTACATGTGTACACACACACACAAACCTCTCTTATCAAGGTGAAACACACAGTGTGAGACTTTCTCTCCAAGGCCAAACGCTCTCATTTTCAGCAGCCTGCTGCTGAACTGTAAATATTCTAACTGGGTTTACAAAAGCCGCCACTGGTGGAGGAGGAAAACACACACATTCCTCGCTGCATTCTTCTCAGCGGCTGTGTGCCCTTGAAGAAGCCGTGTGATTATTTTTTTCCCTCCGCATTCTGCCTGGCTGCGCCGCGGTGTCGATCTCACACGGCACCGCATTCTGAACTCTTAGCGCTTTAGCGCAACGTGTCATACACACCCCTTTGATAGTGCTAGTGATAAAAGATTGAGACGGAAAGTGAGAGCATGCCATCGTGACCGTGACATGATGTGCCATGATGTGCCATGTGTGAATGTGTGTGTGTGTTTATGCTCTCTTTATAAGCACAGTCAGTCAGTTAAAGAGGAAGGCAGCATGGAGATGTCGGGCGTAATGATTCAAGATTCAACAGGGTTTCTATTCGTCACTCACTCATACAAATACAAGCAGCGAAATGTTAGGTGTGGCAGACTGCGCTAAAAGTAACACATTACAGTATAATAACATAACACTGGATATTTAAAAAAAATAGTATAGGTTTATGAAAAGATAAGTCGGGGTAAAGCCTTTTAGCAGCATTGGGGTTTAAACCCATTAATACGTTGCCTATACGTTGTTATACCTTTTAAAACTGGGATAGCATCTTTGTCCGTTTAGATGTTTCTATTTATATAGCAACAGATTTTTTTTTGGGTCATACGTTTTTATGCGTTTTTATGAAAATTTAGGTTAGGATTTAGAAGGCGTTTTTCAAATCAGCCTCAGGGTCTAAAATGGGTTAAGAAAAACACAATATGTGCAAAGCACAATATGTGTAGGTTGTTTATTTTTTATTTTTGCCCCAATACAGAAGGAGAATAAAGACATTGTATTGCTTTGTTGTGAGCTCCCTCACAAAGAAGTGAACCTTGAGAGAGTAACGGTCCTCATCGATCCCTTTCAGCAGCAGCACGGCAGCTCTGTGGCTGCACTGGCCCTCTCTCCAGTGTTGCCCGATTTTGCGAGATAAATAAGCAACTATGTCTATGAAAACAAGGCCAAAAGAAGCGACTAGGCCATATGAGCATCGGATATTTGAAAATAGCAGATCTACAAGCTCACAATGCGTTGCGATCTTGTGCTGCGAGCTTGTCTCATGTGCTGTGAGCTTGTAGATCTGCTATTTTCCCAAAAATCTTGGAAAAAGTAAACCATTTTGAATGTTTTTTGAAACATTTTAACAACACAAATCTGGTACAGGGGTCACAAGATACTTTTATATCCGAGGACAAATGCATATTAAATATATATTCATTCGGGGGTCCTTGACATGAAAAGGGTTTGAGAACCACTGGTTTAAACAACATTAGGAAGCAAGCGCAAATAAGCAACTACACTTTAGAAACAAGCCCCCCCCCAAAAAACTACCAATATTTAAGTTGCTTGAAGCAACTTTACAGAAAAACAAGGTCCCAAAGTCCCGTATAATGAGCAGACATGGCAACACTGCTTCTCTCGCTACCAGCCCACTGACACGCTCACACGGCCCACGCAACAAATGTCCTGCGTTTGCACATGTGTGACAGACACGACAGCGAGGCAGAGGCT
>NC_139951.1:38423244-38565744 GCF_963454915.1 Gymnoscopelus microlampas | reverse complement strand
CTGGAAACGAAATACCGCGGAAGTTGATTGAGGGTGGGGGGGGGGGAGCGGGCGGGGGCCAGGGGGGGTGTAACTGCAACGGACGCCCTCCATCGTCCCCGCTGCACACATGAAGAGAGCTGAACAACCTGACACACCTGTCAACCTGTCAACACAGAGACCATCTAGAATGTAGCTTGTTGTTGCCCGATCGGTGGATTGAGCCATAAAGCCTGATTTATGCTCGGTTGCGTGCGGGAAAATAGGCCGTAAATAGGCGATCTACAAGCTCACAACGCGTCGCACTGCGACACGTTGTGAGCTTGTAGATCGCTTACAGCGTAGCATCCGCTTTCAGTGATAGATGACACCACACCACTGTGTAGTGTAACCTTTTCTCTTTTTTTTTACGAGATAGTATAGCATGTTGATTATTGGGCTTCATAGTGTAATGTGACACATCATAGTATAGTATCTGTTTTGTATTTTGACACCATAGATCTTTAATCCTTTAAGACCAGGAAAGCATCTGTGTCATTTTAAGATTTCTTTGGCTATTAAAAAATAGCAGATCTACAAGCTCATAGCGCGGCACTCGGTGCCACCGATTCTTTCCCGGTCTAAATGGGTTAAATTGTATATGATCTTGTTTCACACCATAGTATTACTGTGACATTCTTCGGATGCAATAGCCCCATGTAAATTATTGGATGTTATAGCACGCGCTGGGCAAGACCTGAGTGTGGGCGGAAGTACCGCCCAGGGAAGTTACGTCAAGGCTTTACAGAGCTGTTTACTGTGTGTATGCACTTCCGGGGGAAGTGCATACACCGTAAATCCCGTCTTTATAGACATTCTCTGCATTAGGTGGTTACCAAGCTTATCTCCTCGGAGATACGAAAAGGCTGGGCCATTAATGTATGATGTTTTTCAAGCAAAAAGACACCAATATGTGGAGGTGCTGACCAACGTGTAAAACATCAAAATCAAAAGAAGAGGTTGCACTGATTTTATTAAACCAACATTGTGACCACTGAGGTCTCCTTCTGGATTTTTTGAGCATAGTATGATGTGTTTGACACCATAGCTTAGCATATTCTTTCATAAGTTTCATGCATGTCATTTTTCGACAGTAGGACAGGGTGTTTTTTTCTCTTTTTGCACCATTTGATGCAAATGGAACTGCGCCCTTTTCGAGTAGTGTAGGCAGCGAAGACATGCAGTGACATGTTAACACTTGACCCCCTGCTGTTTGACTGGCATCAAAACACTGGCCTGTCATGACGGCGGCCCTGCTTTATGTTCGCAGCCATCGGATAAAAGCCAGATTTGCGGTTTGACTTTTGAAAACTAGACCCGATCAAAATGACCCACATATTGATGTGGGTCATCAATATGTGGGATGTAGGACAAAGGGATACACATGCTGTGTGTAGCCTCACATGAAGTGGGACACCTGGGTCGGGCAGAAACCTCTTATCTCCAACTTGTTGTGTTTTTTTTTGTAAATGAATGCCCTACTTGATCATACTATAGTGTATACTATATGACAAAAGCATCAAAAGTAGCAGATCTGCAAGCTCAAAAAGCCCGTGAAGCGACGTGTTTTGAGCTTGTCGGTCTGCCATTTCTTTCATACTTTTGAATTTGAATCCAGAATAGTAACAATTTTGGACATATCAGGTTTCCACCCGACAGAGACGATAATAATATGGGTCATGTCAGGTGTGCCTTTTAGAAGCTGTTGCCAGCGCAGCAAGCCCTTGTACATTTACACATTAGGGGTGTGCCGATATATCGTCCCGCGATATATCGCGATACGTTTTCGCGACGATATGTATCGTTTTGGGAAAAAAAAATATCGTTTTTGAAAAAAAAAAAAAAATTTTTTTTTTTTTTTTACAATCATAATAATTAGGCATGCAAACGTCCCCGAAGTGAAAAGAGTGACAACATGTTTTTTTTTCGGGTCAGGTGTCATACTATTTGGATTCAAAACGGCTATTGTAGCTGAAAAGCTACAAGTTTGCATGTCTGAATAATGCAAAAACAGAATTATTTGTTTGCATTTTCTTTTTTTCTCCTCCATATATTTTCATAATAAAAAAGTGCGTATCGTATCGTATCGAAATCGTATCGAAGTTGTGAGCCAAATATCGTATCGTATCGTTTGGTGAAATTAGTGTATCGGCACACCCCTATTACACATACATGTGTCAATAGTAGTTGTTCCTGTATCTCTCTCTCAACCTCTCCCTCTCTCTCTCTCTCTCTCTCTCTCTCTCTCTCTCTCTCTCTCTCATATCAGTTTTGCCCAGGGACCCCTGAAAGACGCTCCCAACCTGATCTGCACACCACACACAGCCTGGTACAGCGAGCAGGCTTCTCTGGAGATGAGGGAGGCAGCTGCCACAGAGATCCGGAGAGCCATCACCGGTACGCACTCACTCACTCACTCACTCACTCACTCACCTGTCCCGACAACATCCGTCCCTTCACATTCACGCTGGCGAAAAAGAAACGTACAGATTCAGAATGACACGCTCGGCGGTTTGATTTAGAAATGTTGACTACTTACATCAGTGGTTCTCAAACTTTTTCATGTCAAGGACCCCCAAATTGACACTTATTAGCCCGCGGACCCCCATTTGAAAAGATATGCCAGGGACCCCCATAAGAGAAGATTTTTACGGCTCTAGCAGTGATTCTCAACCTTTTTAATTTCAAGGACCCCCAGTTTGACAAGCATTAGGGCTACAAACCCCATTTCATGGCATTTCTATCTCTGGGACCCCAATTCATATTGTAAAATCAATGTTAATTTAACTCTGAGAGTGTACAAATGGAACCAAATGGACCCGTTAGGGTCCATTTGATTCCATTTTTACACTCTCAGAGTTACAGACCCATAAGGGTCCATTTGGTTCCTATCCATCATTTAGCTGGGGACCCCCTGGAACCCCCTCAAGTACCCCTGGGGGTCCCCGGACCCCACTTTGAGAACCAATGACTTACATCACTGTTTTATTCTGTGTCGTACGACGTGGTGAAAATAGCTGCCGTATGAGCTCACATCGTGTTGCATCGTGGCACTTTGTGAGCATCTGCAATTTTTGCCTATATTGACATGCCCAAAATTAGAGATGTCAGGGTTGATGATGTGGTTAAAGTTCAGGTTTTTCTCTCAAATAGCAGGACAGGAAATACACGTTTAACTGTTTCACAGATGGCTTAAAATGCTCATCAACATATTCAATCAAATCATCCTTATCAGTGCAACCCCCCCCCAAACCCCCATTTTATCTGATCAGATGCACATCTCTGCTTTCCCAGATGTCATATTTCCACTTCAATAGGCCCTGGGCAGTCGTTATTGAATCTGGAGCTCTTAATAGATGTCATCATTAGGCCCCCGACGCACAGCCCAGAGCCCAGAGGCTCTCTGGCCTCTCCAGATAACATCCACAGATTGTTAAATGATGTTAATTTGCCGTTTGTGCAGCCACAAAGTCAAGATATGTTTGTCAGGCCCAAACGCATTTGCATGCAAGTGTCTTTTCTGGTTCTTTCATCGCCTTGCTCTCGCATTGTAGCTTTTTTTTATTGGTGTGTGAGATTCATGTCGCTAGACTCTGACATAGATAACAACGTATTTGTTGTGTGGGCTATTTTGGGAGGATGATTTGATAGAATATGTTGAGGGGGTGATAGGGCTTTCTCATTTTCCGCCCCCTCTCTGTGGAACTCACTCTCTCCCAGTGGTGTAAAGTAACTAAGTACATTTACTCAAGTACTGTACTTAAATAGAATTGTGAGGTATTTTTTACTTTACTGGAGTATTTCAATTCCAAAACATACATTGACCACTTCAGCCCTATATGCATTTCGGCCATTTGAAAATAGCCGATCTATAAGCTCACAATGCGTCGCGATGCTATTTTCAAAAGATTTGTATACATTTGAAAGGTTGTGAAATGGGACATTCTGATGATGAGTACTTTCTACTTTTGGTACTTTAAGTGCATTTTGATACCAATACTTTTGTACTTTTACTCAGAAGTACATTTTGAATTCCGGACTTTCACTTGTAACAGAGTATTTCTACATTGCAGTACTGATACTTTTACTTAAGTAAGAAATGTGACTACTTTTTCCACCACTGCTCTCTCTAAACTTGCATCAACGCAGAGCCCTCTCTTATTTTAAAACCTGCCTTCAAAACACACCTCTTCAGACATGCCTTCGCCACTATCTATCTTTAATCGTTTTTAGTTATATATTATAATTGTATTTGTTTAATAAAGTTATTTCTTGGGTTGCCTTTGAGCACCTAGAAAAGTGCTTTATACGTCTGATTTATTGTTATTATAACCGTTAAAATAATATTTATTTTAATGTTAATTTCTTCCTATTATAGGCCGTATCCCTGACAGCCTAAGAAACTGCGTCAACAAGGAGTTTTTCATCACCACAGCACCGTGGGGGGTTATGGAACAACCAGGGGTCCACCCTGAGCTAAATGGCGCCGCCTACAGGTAAGGCAGGACATAATAATGTACATGTGCTTCAGCTCTCACTTTTTCTTTTTGTAAAAAGAAGCCTTTTTAATTGAAAGCCAGCCTGCTTTAGGTTTTCCATGTAGTATATCATCATTAATCACTTAGAACCTGGCATCCCTATTTTGGGCATGTCATTACTCATTACAGATGGATTTTGTTCTGAAAATAGCCGATCTACAAGTTCACACGGCTATTTTTCCGCTGCGTGACGCCATCGTATTGCGAAATCTAAAGTTTAAGTGGTTAAATGAATTGCGATAATGACTTTTTACAGCCTCTCTTGAGCCGATTTCTTGGAAGATGTCTCGTTATATCCTGGAGGAGTCGGAATAGAAGGGTTTTAGTTTTTTTTTCCCCAAACTAGATCAAATGAATGTGTCTCCAAAGCCAGGTCACTAGGTTCACTGTTTGTCATGGTGACATTTGGGTGTTTTATGCTAACATTTAAACGTGCTGTCACAATGACTCACACATCATTGTAGTCATTTTCCACATTTTACTTTCATATAGTAGTAAACAAAGGCTCACTGTTCAAATAAACCGATATAGATGTAGCATCTTTAATCGATGTGCCATTCCTCTCATCTACATGTCCACAGTCTCTTTATTCCATACTAATCTCTTGTGTGCATTTACATTTGGTTTGTAAAGCCTATTTTCCATTTCACTTCACTCAATATCTTCAATAAATGAAATAAATAAAAAAAACGTATCAGTATTCTGCCTTGAAGACTCTAGGGTTTGGACCCCTATGTAGAGCGCTAGCCGATAGGGCTAGCGCTAGCCCACCATTGTGCCCTCTGTGTAGAGCGCTAGCCGTTAGGGGCCAGCGCTAGCCCACCCATGATGTGCCTCTAGTGGGCCGTTCCTGATCTCAGCATGTGCTTCTCTCACACACAGCCAAGTTCAACATCAAACTCTTCCAGCCCTAACAACCGGTGTCCCCCAGGGCCAAATTAATGCCTAGATCAGAAAGCAGGTAAATACGACCAATCCAGGGACCTGGATAGACAACCCCCCCTCTTCACCCCTGGGTCTGCTGTGTGTCAATTCTGTCTCCCCCACCCACCCCCCAATACCCTCCTCTCCCTCACCCTAGTGTTGATTTTGACAGCACATTTTTATTCAGTTTTAGTCACAGTCTTTTGAATCAAATTCCTTTTAGTTTTAGTCATATTTTAGTAATCTGAAATGTTTTACTGCTAGTCTAGTTTTAGTTGTCTAAATATCATAAGATTATAGTCGACTAAATCTACAATTGATTTAGTCAATAAAATGTATTTTGGCGGGCCTTGATGGGCGTCGTAATGGCTGATTTTACACTTGGTTGCATGCTGAAAATAGCCGATCTACAAGCTCACAACGTGTCGCAACGCAACGCGTTGTGAGCTTGTAGATCTGCTATTTTCACAGCGCAACACCTGAACCCAACCAAACTATTTTTTCTACTGGATCTCTTCTCCGCTAGTCTCTCCCTAACATTTTAGTCTAGTTTGTATTTGTTGACGAAATTGTCAATATATATATATATATATATATATATATATATATATATATATATATATATATATATATATATATATATATATAGAGTCTTAGTTTTAGTCATCATAGCTTAGTTTTTATTTGGTTTTTATTTAGTTTTCGTCAGTGAAAAAAGGTAGTCGACGAACATTTTTCATCATAGTTTTAGTGGACGAAATCAACACTACCCCCACCCAATACCCTCCTCTTCCTCACCCCACCCCTCTATGTACACCCTTACGCAACCCCTGACACACTTCTCATTTAGCAAACCACTAAGTAGGGATAGGCACAGTGTGGGTTTGGAGTGTTGCATAAGCATGGTGTGGTGACATTCAATCTTCTGGTTCCATTCACTCGGATGGAGTCGTGGCCTCTCTTGGTTTTCCTCGTCCACGGTTGAATGGGCCGTTGAGCCGTTGGGTTAAAACCGCAGTATTTGGCACCCTTCGCTTTTTTTCTCCCTCTTCTTTTGTTTGAACGCTGTTATAGTTACGCTCCCGGAACATTGTGTTTTCGACTCAGACTGTGATGTAGTGTTTTTGTGGAGAGAATCCTAGTCTCTCGTGGTGAAGGGGATGTGGGTTAAGCTTTCGTTTATACTTCGTTGCACGATGGTGTTGCTTTGCCAGAAAAGAACTGGTCTTTTTGGCAAAGAGACACCGGCGTACCACGAACACGAAGTATGAATTTGGCTTTAGACGTCGTTAACCCATTAAGACCTGAGGCAGATTCTACAAATGTCTTCTAAATCCTAACAGTTTTCTGAAAAACGTATGCTGCTACAGTATATCAGTGGTGCTCAAAGTTTTTCATGTCAAGGACCCCCAAAAGTATATGTATTTGGTCGCCGACCCCCATCTCCAAATATTTTGTTCCAGGGACCCCCAGAAGCAAAGATTTAAGTTAAAAATGTTCGCTTTAAAAATATATATATTCAAAGATTTGCACAAATGTTCACTATTTCTGAATAGCCAAAGTATAAAATAATGGTTAAAGTGATAAAAATCTAAAATGACACAAATTCTTCCCTGGTTTTAATGGGTTAATAACTGGAGCTGCCTGTTACCTTTCCCTGGTGCTGCTGGTATCTGAACTAGAGCTGGGCAGTATATGGATATCATATTGTGAATTGTGATATGAATGAGACTAGATATCGTTTGGGATTTTGGATACCAGAATATCATGATATGACTTACTTAACCACTTGAACTCCAGCATCCCTATTCTGGGGGACCTTTCGCCAAGCTTGTAGAGAGGCAACTCAGGTCGCAGTTTGTATAGAGGCCGGGTTTAACTGGTTAAGTCTTGTCCTATCCTGGTTTTAAAGGATAAAGGAAAATAACTTATTTTCTATCAATTACACGCCCCCTGAAACCTTGAATTCATGGAGATTTTTTAGTTTTTGTCACATTCTTAAGACAAGAATTTGATCACCGGCAAATGATTGGCTTAGGAATGCGACAAAAACTAAAACATCTCCATGAATTCAAGGCTTCATGGGGTGTATAATTGATTGAAAATAAGTCATTTTTGGGGTGAACAACTCCTTTAAATTCTGTTTTATACTTTCATAAATGTAAAATAATATCACAATATCACAATATCGATATCACTAATCCACACCACAGAGCTGATGGTGGACTAACCTCCATTCCCCTGTTCCTCCAGGTACCCTCCCGGCGTGGTGGGAGTGGCTCCAGGTGGCATGCCAGGAGCGCTAGAGGGCATGGCCATGCCAGGGGGCGTGCCCATCGCCCACACCCTGCCCTCTGGCACACACCCATCCCAGGCCCCGTCGCCCAACCAGCCCTCGAAACACGGCGAGACCAGAGAGCACCTCACCGAGCAATAGCAAGCAGGCAGGAGGATCCTTAAACCCTGCAAACGACGTCAACATCCCCAAAAAACCCACTGACAGACCAAGCGAAAGCAACCAACCCCCACGTCCACACACACACACACCAAACCCACCATAACTGGGACCAAGAGACCGTGAATACACAAAAAGGCGGGCTGCCTGTTACTCACTCAGCAAAAACATGGGGACCTAGCGGAAGTGTTGCCCCCCCCCCCCCCCCCCCCCCGGGGCGGAATTGTACTCTTTACCGTTTTAGTTTTTACTCTCTCTGTCTCTTTTTGGGTTCAGTACCAACTTCACTCTCTGATAACGATGATGATGATGATGATGATGATGATGATTTTTGTTTTTCCTCTGGAACATGCCTGTCATTCTGGGACCCAGAGTCTAGTGTTTTTCGAGCGCTTTCGAACGGGAGAGGGATCGACTTTCCAGCTGCGCAATGAGACTCTGGCCTGCTCCCCCCGCCCAACCACACACACACCTAGACACACACACCTAGACACACACACACACACACACACACACACACACACACACACACACACACACACACACACACACACACACACACACACACACACACACACACACACACACACACACACACACACACACACACACACACGCACACCCCAGCAGAGCTCACAGGAAAGAAAAAGTTAGGCCCACAACCCTCGACACACCAATGGGAGAACAAGAGAAAAAAAAGACTTTGACATCATGTGCTACTGGACCTTATACCCGCGCCCCCCCCCAACGTCCCTATCCCCTGACCTTTACCCCCCGTCCCCGTCCCCACCTCCTCTTTGAGACCCCTCCTCATGTAACTGGTGTTTGTAATTTAGGTCTGATCAGTCCATTCTGTATTAACACCTCAGAAGAGAATATTTTTTCCCCTCTCAATCTTCAGTATGTATAAGGCGGAGATAAGACAAAAACGTCTGTCGACTTGACATGTATTTATCATTCATCGGACACACAGTGAAAAAGGAAAAAGACAAAGATTGCTCAACGTGTAATGGTAATCTAGAGTGAGTTTTAACCCTTTCCTGGCGATGTCAGTTCCATACGGTGTTTACATGGATGGGGCGATTTACAGCAAGATACCCCCAGAGGGCGCTGTCATGCTGTGTCTTGGGGGGGGGGGGGGGGGGGGGGTCACACTGAGATCACAGAACATTGTCATTGCAATGCTTAGCCAAGAAATCTCAATAGAACCACCATTGTGTACTGAAATCAGTGTTGTTCAGTATCGCCGAGCCCTCGGAAACACTCACTCTGTATGTATTTGATTGTAGTTGTTACCTGACTTTTGAGTTTGTGTGTGAAAGAGGGGAGGTAATAGCTCTGAGAGAGACGTGACAGACTGTCTAATAATAATAATTCACTACAATATTATATTAAGAAATGTATAACTTTTTTTGTGAAATGTCACAAAGAAATAGTTTGAAAAAACAAAAACTGGAGGAGAGGTGGTCAGCGCGCCAGCACTCCCCTCGTCGCAAGAGGACACCGCAACGCTCTCTTTTCCTATCCGTGTGCTGACGAAACATTTCTGCCGACGACGGACAGAAGGACTACATTTCTGACTTTCCGATATCGATCAACCGAGAGAGCCGCACGAGATTGCGACTCCCTCCCTCCCTTGAGCGACGGCGGCAGGCAGGCGCCGTCAGGCCCCGCCTTGTAACTTCACGAACAGGAAAGGGTTAAAGCAGACTTCATTCCTTAATGACTCAGGAAAACACCCTTTTTGCAGATTATTATTGTTTATTCCCAAAATTTTGTCTCGAGGAAAAAAAGAAAAAAAAAAGAAGAAATTACTAATAGTCTGGATACTTTCTCTCTTCCCTCATCTACTCCATTGTGGTATTTTTATATACAAGACCCATCCCATGTTTTTGGTGTTTAAAAAAAAGTTTTGAAGAGTCCTGTTAGATTTGTATTGCCTAGTTAAATGTTCCTATAACCATAGTCCTATGTGATCCACCCCTCTCTCTTTCTCTCTCCCTCTCTATTTCTCCTCCTACTTATATTTTCTTTGTTCTATTGAAGGCCAGGTTCTTTGGGGCATATCCTGTACTCTGTAAGAGCAATAGCAAAACTCTCATTTGCGCTTTCGTCGTACGACCGCGCCACCCGGGCAAAAAGCAACGGATTCCCGTTTTTTTAACCGAGTGCCGTGGCCGTGCGACGAGGTGTAAATTAGCCCTTAGTGTCCCAACCAATAGCAAGAAAGGCAGCCAGCAGTATGTTTTGTTTTTAGTGTGAGTATTTGTATTTGTTTCTTGTACAAGGTGAACATTTAGCATTCAGTGCAGTTCAAATAAAAGATACAATTCTGAGAACCAACTGTCTGTACTGACTGCTTGTTTGTTTGTTTGCTTGTTTGCTTGACTGTCTATTATGTGATTTTTGACGTGCAATGTCCTTTACATTATATTTGTGACAATAACAAATTTAAGGTAGGGTAAGTGATATGTTATGGTTAAAACAAAAAAGTGTTTTGTTAAAAGGTTAAAGCACTATATTCTGATAGTAATCATTGCTATAGTGTAGAGCTATTTAACACTATTTTAACCACAGAAAATCACAGACCCCACCTTTAAGCTTGTAATAGAGATAACTTGTTAAAGATAGCCAGCCCAAAAGCACTTTTACTTCTACCTATGGGCACCACAAATTTGCACTGTATGTTTTTAGAAATGCATTCCCCACTGCAGTTTCCTTGGGTCCTGACGACTGCAGCACACTGCAACCACACAGCCCTGGATAGGCAACCCAGCCTGGTGGAGAGATGCGCGCTGTGGAGCATTCTTCTCTAGTTAATTGTAGTAGTAGTCGTGGAATTGCCACACAGTCGTTTACTGCCACACAGTAAACAAGTGTACTGTGTGTATTTCTCATGAGAGTTGTCATATTATTTTCCCTATTGTTGTTGTTGTTGTTATGTTTGTCCGGTACGTAAGGAAGTCTATGGAGGCATCATCCCCTGGTGGCCGGGAAACGAACTGCACAAACATAAAACAATGCAGGGAAAATACGGTTTTCAGAAAGAGTACTGTGTTTCAATGCAGGAAAACACCCCAGCATCATTATATAGTGGCTGATAGAGGGGAAAAAATGCAAAATATATATATACAAATATTTTCTAAATTTAGGCTTAATGTTCCCTACAATGCCTTTAAATCCGAAAAAATCACTAAGTGTGGAGGCCAAAATCGTCCCCCCAAAAGCCTGTTAGGAGTACGTTTCAGGCAATTTAGAGTTGATTGGTAGTACTTTGTAGTGACTTTTTTTGGTCCCTAAGATTCATCGAGCTCTGGACATTGTGTCACTACCGAAACGAAAGTTTGTCACTACCGAAACGGAAGTTAAATCCGAAAAAATCACTAATTGTGGAGGCCAAAATCGTCCCCCCAAAAACCTGTTAGGAGTACGTTTCAGGCAATTTAGAGTTGATTGGTAATTTTCGTTTCGGTAAAATTTATTTTACCGAAACGAAAGTTAAATCCGAAAAAATCACTAAGTGTGGAGGCCAAAATCGTCCCCCCAAAAACCTGTTAGGAGTACGTTTCAGGCAATTTAGAGTTGATTGGTAATTTTCGTTTCGGTAAAATTTATTTTACCGAAACGAAAGTTAAATCCGAAAAAATCACTAAGTGTGGAGGCCAAAATCGTCCCCCCAAAAACCTGTTAGGAGTACTTTTCAGGCAACCGAAACGGAAATTACCAATCAACTCTAAATTGCCTGAAACGTACTCCTAACAGGTTTTTTGGGGGGACGATGTTGGCCTCCACACTTAGTGTTTTTTTCGGATTTAACTTTCGTTTCGGTAGTGACAAACTTTCGTTTCGGTAGTGACACAATGGTGAAAAAATAAATGTATTTGTCTTGTTTGTTGTTCAAGTCAAAGCACCAGGAAGGCTGTATTTCTTAGCCAACAGTTAGCTCAATGGGTTGAGACGCAGTATTCATGATCCAGAGGCCATGAGTTCAAATCCCACTGGTGTCTTTACTGTGATGCTTCCCTTTGCAGACTAACTTCTAGAAAAACAAGTTATAACCACCAGGAAACCTGTAACTCTCAGCCAACAGCATAGCTCAACCTGTAGAGCGTCTGTCCAATAACATGACTTGACTTAGCTTGTGTGGGTTCGATTCCCACTCGAGTCAAGTGTCCCCGGTAACTTGGGGCAACGGATAAATTGACTGATATCCTTAGTGATGCTTCCCTTTGCAGACTAACTTCTAGAAAAACAAGTTAAAACCTGCAGGAAATCTGTAAGATAAAACCACCAGGAAACCTGTAACTCTCAGCCAACAGCATAGCTCAACTGGTAGACCGTCTGTCCAATAACATGACTTGACTTGACTTGAGTGGGTTCGATTCCCACTCGAGTCAAGTGTCCCCGGTAACTTGGGGCAACGGATAAATTGACTGATATCCTTAGTGATGCTTCCCTTTGCAGACTAACTTCTAGAAAAAACAAGTTAATTCTAGAAAAACAAGTTAAAACCACCAGGAAACCTGTAACTCTCAGCCAACAGCATAGCTCAACTGGTAGAGCGTCTGTCCAATAACATGACTTGACTTGACTTGAGTGGGTTTTATTCCCACTCGAGTCAAGTGTCCCCGGTAACTTGGGGCAACGGATAAATTGACTGATATCCGTAGAATAACTTGTAGGAGTGTCCTGGTTCAAATCCAGAAACCACCTTAGTAACTGAAACCGAATCTGGCCAATTCGGACACTTGACTCGAGTGGGAATCGAACCCACTCAAGTCAAGTCAAGTCAAGTCATGTTATTGGACAGACGCTCTACCAGTTGAGCTATGCTGTTGGCTGAGAGTTACAGGTTTCCTGGTGGTTTTAACTTGTTTTTCTAGAATTAACTTGTTTTTTCTAGAAGTTAGTCTGCAAAGGGAAGCATCACTAAGGATATCAGTCAATTTATCCGTTGCCCCAAGTTACCGGGGACACTTGACTCAAGTGGGAATCGAACCCAGTCAAGTCAAGTCAAGTCATGTTATTGGACAGACGCTCTACCAGTTGAGCTATGCTGTTGGCTGAGAGTTACAGGTTTCCTGGTGGTTTTAACTTGTTTTTCTAGAATTAACTTGTTTTTTCTAGAAGTTAGTCTGCAAAGGGAAGCATCACTAAGGATATCAGTCAATTTATACGTTGCCCCAAGTTACCGGGGACACTTAACTCGAGTGGGAATCGAACCCACTCAAGTCAAGTCAAGTCATGTTATTGGACAGACGCTCTACCAGTTGAGCTAAGCTGTTGGCTGAGAGTTACAGGTTTCCTGGTGGTTTTAACTTGTTTTTCTAGAAGTTAGTCTGCAAAGGGAAGCATCACAGTAAAGACACCAGTGGGATTTGAACTCATGGCCTCTGGATCATGAATACTGCGTCTCAACCCATTGAGCTAACTGTTGGCCAAGAAAGACAGCCTTCCTGGTGCTTTGACTTGAACAACAAACAAGACAAATACATTTATTTTTTCACCATTGTGTCACTACCAAAACAAAAGTTTGTCACTACCGAAACTAAAGTTAAATCCGAAAAAAATAATAATTCGGATTTAACTTTCGTTTCGGTAAAATAAATTTTACCGAAACGAAAATTACCAATCAACTCTAAATTGCCTGAAACGTACTCCTAACAGGTTTTTGGGGGGACGATTTTGGCGTCCACACTTAGTGATTTTTTCGGATTTAACTTTCGTTTCGGTAAAATAAATTTTACCGAAACCAAAATTACCAATCAACTCTAAATTGCCTGAAACGTACTCCTAACAGGTTTTTGGGGGGACGATTTTGGCGTCCACACTTAGTGATTTTTTCGGATTTAACTTTCGTTTCGGTAAAATAAATTTTACCGAAACGAAAATTACCAATCAACTCTAAATTGCCTGAAACGTACTCCTAACAGGTTTTTGGGGGGACGATTTTTTATTTTGGCCTCCACACTTAGTGATTTTTTCAGATTTAACTTTCGTTTCGGTAGTGACACAATGGTGACACTACCGAAACGAAAAAAAAATTACTAAGTCCAGAGCTCGATGAATGTTAGGGACAAAAAAAAAATTCACTACAAAGTACTACCAATCAACTCTAAATTGCCTGAAACGTACTCCTAACAGGTTTTTGGGGGGACGATTTCTTTTTTGGCCTCCACACTTTGTGATTTTTTCGGATTTAACTTTCGTTTCGGTAGTGACAAACTTTCGTTTCGGTAGTGACGCAATGGTGGGAAAAAAAGTCACTACAAAGTACTACCAATCAACTCTAAATTGCCTGAAATGTACTCCTAACAGGTTTTTGGGGGGACGATTTTTTTTTTGGCCTCCACACTCGGTAGTGAGGACCCCCAGACCCCCCACTAGCCACGCCCCCAACCAATCTCCTGGATTCTGACAGTCCAATGTTGGCAGCCCTGGCTACTACTAATCCTACATACTTACTGCTAGTAACCCCATTCATACTTTAAAATGTTCATCTTACTGTGGACATGTTTGCCTGAAAAGGAATCTTTGAAATGTTTAATAGTTTTAGAATTGTACTCTTTTAAAAGTTCAGAGATTTATAATGGAGGTCGATGGAAGAATTTGGGACCTCAAAAAAACACTTTCACCTAGAAACTCCATTCACAGTTCAAAAAATCCACCTTACTGTGGACATGCATGCTTGAGATTTTTTCTTTGAAATCATTTGTAGTTTGGGAGATATTTAACTTTAAGCGCCCCATGCATTGTGGATGCGGCAAAGGGAAACGAGTACAGGCTACTAATCCTACATACTTACTGCTAGTAACCCCATTCATACTTTAAAATGTTCATCTTACTGTGGACATGTTTGCCTGAAAAGGAATCTTTGAAATGTTTAATAGTTTTAGAATTGTACTCTTTTAAAAGTTCAGAGATTTATAATGGAGGTCGATGGAAGAATTTGGGACCTCAAAAAAACACTTTCACCTAGAAACTCCATTCACAGTTCAAAAAATCCACCTTACTGTGGACATGCATGCTTGAGATTTTTTCTTTGAAATCATTTGTAGTTTGGGAGATATTTAACTTTAAGCGCCCCATGCATTGTGGATGCGGCAAAGGGAAACGAGTACAGGCTACTAATCCTACATACTTACTGCTAGTAACCCCATTCATACTTTAAAATGTTCATCTTACTGTGGACATGTTTGCCTGAAAAGGAATCTTTGAAATGTTTAATAGTTTTAGAATTGTACTCTTTTAAAAGTTCAGAGATTTATAATGGAGGTCGATGGAAGAATTTGGGACCTCAAAAAAACACTTTCACCTAGAAACTCCATTCACAGTTCAAAAAATCCACCTTACTGTGGACATGCATGCTTGAGATTTTTTCTTTGAAATCATTTGTAGTTTGGGAGATATTTAACTTTAAGCGCCCCATGCATTGTGGATGCGGCAAAGGGAAACGAGTACAGGCTACTAATCCTACATACTTACTGCTAGTAACCCCATTCATACTTTAAAATGTTCATCTTACTGTGGACATGTTTGCCTGAAAAGGAATCTTTGAAATGTTTAATAGTTTTAGAATTGTACTCTTTTAAAAGTTCAGAGATTTATAATGGAGGTCGATGGAAGAATTTGGGACCTCAAAAAAACACTTTCACCTAGAAACTCCATTCACAGTTCAAAAAATCCACCTTACTGTGGACAGTTCAAAAAATCCACCTTACTGTGGACATGCATGCTTGAGATTTTTTCTTTGAAATCATTTGTAGTTTGGGAGATATTTAACTTTAAGCGCCCCATGCATTGTGGATGCGGCAAAGGGAAACGAGTACAGGCTACTAATCCTACATACTTACTGCTAGTAACCCCATTCATACTTTAAAATGTTCATCTTACTGTGGACATGTTTGCCTGAAAAGGAATCTTTGAAATGTTTAATAGTTTTAGAATTGTACTCTTTTAAAAGTTCAGAGATTTATAATGGAGGTCGATGGAAGAATTTGGGACCTCAAAAAAACACTTTCACCTAGAAACTCCATTCACAGTTCAAAAAATCCACCTTACTGTGGACATGCATGCTTGAGATTTTTTCTTTGAAATCATTTGTAGTTTGGGAGATATTTAACTTTAAGCGCCCCATGCATTGTGGATGCGGCAAAGGGAAACGAGTACAGGCTACTAATCCTACATACTTACTGCTAGTAACCCCATTCATACTTTAAAATGTTCATCTTACTGTGGACATGTTTGCCTGAAAAGGAATCTTTGAAATGTTTAATAGTTTTAGAATTGTACTCTTTTAAAAGTTCAGAGATTTATAATGGAGGTCGATGGAAGAATTTGGGACCTCAAAAAAACACTTTCACCTAGAAACTCCATTCACAGTTCAAAAAATCCACCTTACTGTGGACATGCATGCTTGAGATTTTTTCTTTGAAATCATTTGTAGTTTGGGAGATATTTAACTTTAAGCGCCCCATGCATTGTGGATGCGGCAAAGGGAAACGAGTACAGGCTACTAATCCTACATACTTACTGCTAGTAACCCCATTCATACTTTAAAATGTTCATCTTACTGTGGACATGTTTGCCTGAAAAGGAATCTTTGAAATGTTTAATAGTTTTAGAATTGTACTCTTTTAAAAGTTCAGAGATTTATAATGGAGGTCGATGGAAGAATTTGGGACCTCAAAAAAACACTTTCACCTAGAAACTCCATTCACAGTTCAAAAAATCCACCTTACTGTGGACATGCATGCTTGAGATTTTTTCTTTGAAATCATTTGTAGTTTGGGAGATATTTAACTTTAAGCGCCCCATGCATTGTGGATGCGGCAAAGGGAAACGAGTACAGGCTACTAATCCTACATACTTACTGCTAGTAACCCCATTCATACTTTAAAATGTTCATCTTACTGTGGACATGTTTGCCTGAAAAGGAATCTTTGAAATGTTTAATAGTTTTAGAATTGTACTCTTTTAAAAGTTCAGAGATTTATAATGGAGGTCGATGGAAGAATTTGGGACCTCAAAAAAACACTTTCACCTAGAAACTCCATTCACAGTTCAAAAAATCCACCTTACTGTGGACATGCATGCTTGAGATTTTTTCTTTGAAATCATTTGTAGTTTGGGAGATATTTAACTTTAAGCGCCCCATGCATTGTGGATGCGGCAAAGGGAAACGAGTACAGGCTACTAATCCTACATACTTACTGCTAGTAACCCCATTCATACTTTAAAATGTTCATCTTACTGTGGACATGTTTGCCTGAAAAGGAATCTTTGAAATGTTTAATAGTTTTAGAATTGTACTCTTTTAAAAGTTCAGAGATTTATAATGGAGGTCGATGGAAGAATTTGGGACCTCAAAAAAACACTTTCACCTAGAAACTCCATTCACAGTTCAAAAAATCCACCTTACTGTGGACATGCATGCTTGAGATTTTTTCTTTGAAATCATTTGTAGTTTGGGAGATATTTAACTTTAAGCGCCCCATGCATTGTGGATGCGGCAAAGGGAAACGAGTACAGGCTACTAATCCTACATACTTACTGCTAGTAACCCCATTCATACTTTAAAATGTTCATCTTACTGTGGACATGTTTGCCTGAAAAGGAATCTTTGAAATGTTTAATAGTTTTAGAATTGTACTCTTTTAAAAGTTCAGAGATTTATAATGGAGGTCGATGGAAGAATTTGGGACCTCAAAAAAACACTTTCACCTAGAAACTCCATTCACAGTTCAAAAAATCCACCTTACTGTGGACATGCATGCTTGAGATTTTTTCATTGAAATCATTTGTAGTTTGGGAGATATTTAACTTTAAGCGCCCCATGCATTGTGGATGCGGCAAAGGGAAACGAGTACAGGCTACTAATCCTACATACTTACTGCTAGTAACCCCATTCATACTTTAAAATGTTCATCTTACTGTGGACATGTTTGCCTGAAAAGGAATCTTTGAAATGTTTAATAGTTTTAGAATTGTACTCTTTTAAAAGTTCAGAGATTTATAATGGAGGTCGATGGAAGAATTTGGGACCTCAAAAAAACACTTTCACCTAGAAACTCCATTCACAGTTCAAAAAATCCACCTTACTGTGGACATGCATGCTTGAGATTTTTTCTTTGAAATCATTTGTAGTTTGGGAGATATTTAACTTTAAGCGCCCCATGCATTGTGGATGCGGCAAAGGGAAACGAGTACAGGCTACTAATCCTACATACTTACTGCTAGTAACCCCATTCATACTTTAAAATGTTCATCTTACTGTGGACATGTTTGCCTGAAAAGGAATCTTTGAAATGTTTAATAGTTTTAGAATTGTACTCTTTTAAAAGTTCAGAGATTTATAATGGAGGTCGATGGAAGAATTTGGGACCTCAAAAAAACACTTTCACCTAGAAACTCCATTCACAGTTCAAAAAATCCACCTTACTGTGGACATGCATGCTTGAGATTTTTTCTTTGAAATCATTTGTAGTTTGGGAGATATTTAACTTTAAGCGCCCCATGCATTGTGGATGCGGCAAAGGGAAACGAGTACAGGCTACTAATCCTACATACTTACTGCTAGTAACCCCATTCATACTTTAAAATGTTCATCTTACTGTGGACATGTTTGCCTGAAAAGGAATCTTTGAAATGTTTAATAGTTTTAGAATTGTACTCTTTTAAAAGTTCAGAGATTTATAATGGAGGTCGATGGAAGAATTTGGGACCTCAAAAAAACACTTTCACCTAGAAACTCCATTCACAGTTCAAAAAATCCACCTTACTGTGGACATGCATGCTTGAGATTTTTTCTTTGAAATCATTTGTAGTTTGGGAGATATTTAACTTTAAGCGCCCCATGCATTGTGGATGCGGCAAAGGGAAACGAGTACAGGCTACTAATCCTACATACTTACTGCTAGTAACCCCATTCATACTTTAAAATGTTCATCTTACTGTGGACATGTTTGCCTGAAAAGGAATCTTTGAAATGTTTAATAGTTTTAGAATTGTACTCTTTTAAAAGTTCAGAGATTTATAATGGAGGTCGATGGAAGAATTTGGGACCTCAAAAAAACACTTTCACCTAGAAACTCCATTCACAGTTCAAAAAATCCACCTTACTGTGGACATGCATGCTTGAGATTTTTTCTTTGAAATCATTTGTAGTTTGGGAGATATTTAACTTTAAGCGCCCCATGCATTGTGGATGCGGCAAAGGGAAACGAGTACAGGCTACTAATCCTACATACTTACTGCTAGTAACCCCATTCATACTTTAAAATGTTCATCTTACTGTGGACATGTTTGCCTGAAAAGGAATCTTTGAAATGTTTAATAGTTTTAGAATTGTACTCTTTTAAAAGTTCAGAGATTTATAATGGAGGTCGATGGAAGAATTTGGGACCTCAAAAAAACACTTTCACCTAGAAACTCCATTCACAGTTCAAAAAATCCACCTTACTGTGGACATGCATGCTTGAGATTTTTTCTTTGAAATCATTTGTAGTTTGGGAGATATTTAACTTTAAGCGCCCCATGCATTGTGGATGCGGCAAAGGGAAACGAGTACAGGCTACTAATCCTACATACTTACTGCTAGTAACCCCATTCATACTTTAAAATGTTCATCTTACTGTGGACATGTTTGCCTGAAAAGGAATCTTTGAAATGTTTAATAGTTTTAGAATTGTACTCTTTTAAAAGTTCAGAGATTTATAATGGAGGTCGATGGAAGAATTTGGGACCTCAAAAAAACACTTTCACCTAGAAACTCCATTCACAGTTCAAAAAATCCACCTTACTGTGGACATGCATGCTTGAGATTTTTTCTTTGAAATCATTTGTAGTTTGGGAGATATTTAACTTTAAGCGCCCCATGCATTGTGGATGCGGCAAAGGGAAACGAGTACAGGCTACTAATCCTACATACTTACTGCTAGTAACCCCATTCATACTTTAAAATGTTCATCTTACTGTGGACATGTTTGCCTGAAAAGGAATCTTTGAAATGTTTAATAGTTTTAGAATTGTACTCTTTTAAAAGTTCAGAGATTTATAATGGAGGTCGATGGAAGAATTTGGGACCTCAAAAAAACACTTTCACCTAGAAACTCCATTCACAGTTCAAAAAATCCACCTTACTGTGGACATGCATGCTTGAGATTTTTTCTTTGAAATCATTTGTAGTTTGGGAGATATTTAACTTTAAGCGCCCCATGCATTGTGGATGCGGCAAAGGGAAACGAGTACAGGCTACTAATCCTACATACTTACTGCTAGTAACCCCATTCATACTTTAAAATGTTCATCTTACTGTGGACATGTTTGCCTGAAAAGGAATCTTTGAAATGTTTAATAGTTTTAGAATTGTACTCTTTTAAAAGTTCAGAGATTTATAATGGAGGTCGATGGAAGAATTTGGGACCTCAAAAAAACACTTTCACCTAGAAACTCCATTCACAGTTCAAAAAATCCACCTTACTGTGGACATGCATGCTTGAGATTTTTTCTTTGAAATCATTTGTAGTTTGGGAGATATTTAACTTTAAGCGCCCCATGCATTGTGGATGCGGCAAAGGGAAACGAGTACAGGCTACTAATCCTACATACTTACTGCTAGTAACCCCATTCATACTTTAAAATGTTCATCTTACTGTGGACATGTTTGCCTGAAAAGGAATCTTTGAAATGTTTAATAGTTTTAGAATTGTACTCTTTTAAAAGTTCAGAGATTTATAATGGAGGTCGATGGAAGAATTTGGGACCTCAAAAAAACACTTTCACCTAGAAACTCCATTCACAGTTCAAAAAATCCACCTTACTGTGGACATGCATGCTTGAGATTTTTTCTTTGAAATCATTTGTAGTTTGGGAGATATTTAACTTTAAGCGCCCCATGTATTGTGGATGCGGCAAAGGGAAACGAGTACAGGCTACTAATCCTACATACTTACTGCTAGTAACCCATTCATACTTTAAAATGTTCATCTTACTGTGGACATGTTTGCCTGAAAAGGAATCTTTGAAATGTTTAATAGTTTTAGATATTGGACCCTTCGCTAAACCCCACCCCAAAAGCGATTGTCCAGTGCCAGCTTAGCAACCGTTGTTAGCCTGGCATAGGTCTGGCAAGCTTTCGTCACCTGCCATAGCTGTTAATGTTATCGTCCGCACACACACAATCATTTCCAACATAGTGGCAAGAATAGGAATACCACGATAACGTAATGGTGACTATGAACCACGTACCCAAACCCGTTGGAGGCTACTTTTCCCAAGCTGAAATCTGCACTTAAACTGCAAGGCTTCATGGCTGTGTTGTTGAACACATACGCAGCCTAATTTACGTCGGGAAAGTTACACGATTCACTCGCCCAGGTGGTGTCAATAATAGGCTACTAATCACCGTAATCGTAACAAAATTCAGAATCACAGCGCTGCCTGTTTCGGATTCCGCACGTTAAAGTATATTAGTTCATTTGTTCGTCTATTTGTTAACTGCTACTGCAGTCCCTGCGGTACATGAAAACTCCTGTTGCAGTCAAGGATCACCTTCAACCTGGTGTTTGCACTTTCTCCATTTACGGTCCGTACATCTATATAAACGTTTAGATTTTAAATATAAAGTGCTTACCCCATGGCCACGGATGTTACAATTATGCACGGGACTCTCAAAATTACCCGTATATTCCGTATTGTTCAATGAAAAGCATTTTAATCCGATCAGTGGCCATTTTATCATGATGTATTCGAGTGCAATACACCTACCAACCGATAGGGTCACTCAGTTGAAAGCATATGGAGAAAATGGCCACCGATCAGATTAAAATGCTTTTTATTGAACAATACGGATGATACAGGTACTTCTGAGAGCCCGTATATACATGTAACATCTGTGGCCATGGGATAAGCACTTTATATTTGAAATATGAACGTTTATGTAGATGTACGGGCCATAAATGGAGAAAGTGCAAACACCAGGTTGAAGTTCATCCATGACGGTCGTGACAGTCGACCATCGTGTATCCTTGGCTACTCCCTCTAACATTTCCCATGTTTTTAGTTTATTGAAATAATGTCATGCACATTTGTCCAGTGCATAGCCTACAGCAGGCCTTCTTGACTAGATTTAGAAGAGATTTTTGCATGGGTTCCCAGATTGCCCTATTTGTGATTGTTATTAACTAACTACCATAACGAACATAATGTAAAGCAGGCTAAAATAATTATGTCAACAAGGCAGGGATGTTAGCTGGTATTATTATTAGTGTGTGTGTGTGTGTGTGTGTGTGTGTGTGTGTGTGTATGTGTGTGTGTGTGTGGTGTGTGGTGTGTGGTGTGTGTGTGTGTGTGTTACATAAAAGTTCAGGTGGGTGTTTTTTGTGTGCCATAAGAGACGGGAATTGAACCTGTAGCCCGGGTTACCGGGTGGCTTTCGATGCAAGACCACAGAGGTGTCCACCAACTATCCACTGCCCTACGGCACTTCCACACATTTTTCTTTTAGTGCTTTTAGTGTAGTTTCTGGATGTTATTGTTCAAAACATGCTTCATAGTAAAGAAGTAGGAGGTTTGAACCCACGATCTTTGGCTCATACAGACAGTGTCTTAACACAGTGACCTACCATGCTGCCTGCTCCGAAACAGTTTTTCTCCTGTTTTAACTGACATATCATTGTGTTCATTTATTTAATTGTGGCATTTATTTTAACATTTTTGGACCTATGGACTTCCATAGCCCTGGTTCAGTGAGTGCTACATAAGAAATGAATTCATTCATTTGATCCCTGAGATTAAATCCAGCTGGTGTCATAAAAGAACATTTTGTCTACAGTACAGTCACAAGGGGGCGCTCTGTACCAAGCCGATCTGACTGGTACTGGAAGAAAATTAATTACCAGGTTTAAAATTCAAATAAATTCATTATGTAAAAAATAATAATATTTGAGACAATTTGCCCTATAAAAAGTATGGTGGTGGTATTATTCCACCACTGGTGACAATTCACTTTGGAGGTGATGGAAGGAACACACTAACCCATTATCAAGTTGGAATAAATGTAAAGTATATGACTTGAACATGCCCGGTATTAGATATAACTGACCCTTCAATTTCTTGTTTATCCCCGAAATGACTATATATATATATATATATATATATATATATATATATATATATATATATATATATATATATATATATATATATATATATATATATACATACATACACACACACACAGTAATGTAAATACAAACTCAAATGTAAAATAATGTAAAATACTAAATAATGTCTTTTTTTTTAAGTTGTCAAGTCAGGTGCCCACTGTTCCGGTTATCCACTCATCTACTGTAAGACAGGCTGTGTGCACACATGCAATAAACAATGCTTTCCTTATGCTTATACATTTCTCAATCCTATTCTTGAACAAGAGTTTATCCTTTTTGTTTTGTTTATTATAACCACCTTAGGGAAGCCCTATATTATACTTGGGCTATTCGAAATTAGCCGATCTACCAGCTCACAAAGCGATGAGCTTCTACTGTAAATCTGCCATTTTAGAAAGATTTTGACCATAGCGACAAGCCCAAAATAGGGACGCTAGGGTTAATACAAAAGATTGCATCTGCCTTCAATGAACGACTATATCACCAGTAATATACGGTGAAACTTGTCTAAAACCCAGAGACAATTTAAATGTTCAAGCAAAAATCTGTTGTTCCTGGCAGGTGGCAGACAATCATACATACTGAAAATAGCAAATCTACACGCTCACAACACATCGCACTGTGACGTGTTGTGAGCTTGTAGATCGGCTATTTTCAGCATGCAACCGAGTGTAGAATCAGCCATTACGACGCCAAAATACATTTTAGTCGACTAAATCAACTGTAGATTTAGTCGACTATAATCGTATGACATTTAGTCGAATAAAACTAGACTAACAGTAAAACATTTCAGATGTCAAAAATATGACTAAAACTAAATGGAATTTGATTCAAAAGACTATGACTAAAAATGAATCAAACATTTCGGTCAAAATCAACACTGCATACAATGACACAAATCCAGTGCAAATAGCACCAGAGGAAGAAATGCCACGCACACACGGCGGACGTATAGAGTGAGTCAATTTTAATGTTAATGCACTCCATCGAGGGGCTGAGTGTTTGGTGCCGTCTATGCCCTTCAAACCACCTTCATAACCCACTCACTTCGCTTCATTTATACTTCATCGTACGACGGTGGCGCGCACACCCAAAATAACAGATCTACAAGCTCACACAGCGCATCTTACGAAGTATAAATCAAGCTTTTTCAAACACCCAAATGAGGTAACTAAATCACACAAAAATAGGTCAGTAAACTTGTACAGTACAGTTCTTCTTCCTCAATGAGTATCCTCGCAGCAATGACAACAAAGAATCTTCAAGATTGAATCAAACAAAAACACAATATAAGGGGGGAAAAGGGGCAGAATATAAAGGTACTGGATGCTTCTGCACATCAACTCTCCTAAACCAATAAATATGATGCAACCACAACAAGTTGTTCGCGCAGAGGGGCGTCCCAAAAAAAAAGGGGGGGGGGGGGGGGGGGATTTACAATCAGGAAAATAGATGCTCTTTAAACCCAAATAGACACATGAGGGATTAATGCTCTCTTGGCTTTAAGCAAAGAATTCTCAGGCAACCGTCTAAATACATTTTTAGTGCAGCTTCGGGTTTCTTAAATATAATTTCCTATAGACTAGTACTTTTCTCTGGTCGAGTATTGCAAGATGACCACTTTAAAAGAGGGGGGTTGGGGTGAAAAGCGTGAGCTTTCACAGGTATCAGTTTCTTTTCCATGATGCTGGTATACATAGTTTTTTTTTTCTTCTAAATCACAGAACTTACAGGACACATGCGTGCGTCATTACAGGTTTAACCCATTAAGACCTTGAAACGTATCTATGTCACTTTGGCTATTCAAAAATAGCAGATATACAAGCTCGTAGCGCGGCACCGAGTGCCGCGCTACGAGCTTGTAGATCTGCTATTTTTGAAAAATCGTGAAAATTATTTTAAAATATTTTTTTTCCGATTTTTTTTTTTAGGATTTAGAATTTTTTAAGACGCGGCCTCAGGTCTTAATGGGTTAAGATTTACAATTTGGGCAAAAAAAGAAAAGAAAAGGAAAACAAAAAAAGAACCTTATCAAACGATAAATCAGCTTAGAATCCTTTATTTGTAAATACGGTACTTTTCTCTTTCTCTCTGTGTAGTATAATTCAAGATCAAGGAGTTTTCTTCCATGTCCTCGTGAAGGTTGTTGTAGTTGTTCTGACTTTGGGGAGGAACCAGACGAGCTCCTTCACGCGTAGCTCCTCCTCCGTCTTCAGTGCTTTGTCTTTAGGAGACACAAGAGTCTGTTGGAGGAGGGGGAGGTGTTAAGAGAGGAGCGCCGCCCCGAGCATCAGGCTTGGTTTTTGGACTCTCAACGCCTGACTCGTGTAACCTTGTCGTGCGCTAGTGTCACGCGCACTGAAGATGGCGATCTACGGGCTCACTCGTCACCGGCTTTGAATGCCATCGATGCATTGAATTGGACATTATCACGTTTTATCAGACCGTTGCATGGGCGAAGTAGGCGACATACCGACCTACCCGCGATTTATCACACCATTCATTGGGCGTAATCAGGAGATATTGACCTACCCGGAGGCAGAGCAGTCCCCACAACATGTTTTACGATTCTGTGCCTATCGGTACATAACGGCACGGCAACTCGCTGGCTTTAGCTCCCTCGGTGGTGCCTCACGTGGCTCCAGTTCGCTTGACCACTTAACCCATTAAGACCTGGAACTGTGTCATTTTTAGATTTGAGCTAAAAAGCATTTTTTTTACACTTTGGGCTATTCAAAAATAGCAGATATACAAGCTCATAGCGCGGCACCGAGTGCCGCGCTATGAGCTTGTAGATCTGCTATTTTTGAAAGATTTTGAAAATGCGTAAAAATCTTTGAATATATATATTTTTAAAGCGAACATTTTTTAACTCAAATCTTTGCTTTTGGGGGGTCCCTGGAACAAAATATTTTGATGGGGGTCTGCGGCCAAATACATATAATTTTGGGGGTCCTTGACATGAAAAAGTTTGAGAACCACTGATATAGAAACATACGTTTTTTAGAATACTGTTGAGATTTAGGAGACATGTAGAATCGGCTTCAGGTCTCAATGGGTTAACTTTATATAAGTCATCTCCGTCGGTAGGTCAGTATGTCCTGATAACAACAAATGAAATGGTCTGATAAATCGCGGGTAGGGTCAGTATGTCGCCTACTTCACCCATTCAACGGTCTGATAAAACGTGATAACGTCCCATTCAATGCATTGATAGCATCCGAATCAGGTGCTCGTGGCATGTAGTTGAGCTTGTCGTGAGCTTGTAGATCGCCATTTTCAGCGAGTGATACAACGTTAACGACAGAGCATAAATGACCCTCCAGTGTCCATGGGCACAATAGGGCACAGTTTTCCGGGAGCTATACCGACTCTTTTCACCGCCTCACCGTCCCCCGCCCTCCTCGCTCGCTCGCTCACTCGTCTTCATCGTCCTCCTCTTCCTCGCCGTCAGAGAGGGAGGTGCAGGGGCGGATCTGCCGGTAGCCGTCCAGCCACTTCTCCACCATCTGGGTGACCAGGGGGTGGTTGCGGCGGCGCGAGCTCTTCTGCATGGCGGCCAGCATGCCTCCATCGGTCACGCAGCAGTCCAGCCATTCCCTTAGTAGCTTCTCCTGCTGCTCCTCGTTCCCCATCTGTAGTCACGGATTAGAACGCGGAAACGTTAAGGTTCTCCACTCTCTATACAAACTCAAAACTAACCTATAAAAGAATGGCTGACCTTAAAAAAAAACAGGCGAGCATAGTTTAACTCCTGACAGCAGAGTCACTGCCCATCTTTTGCCACAGGCTGAAAACCCACCTCTTCAGGAAACACTACCCTTCCTCTTTGCCTGGCCTACTTGTTGTTAACTAGTTGTACGAACTCTTGTTTTATTGTTGTATTGTTTTATTGGATCTTGTTTAGTCGATATACTTATTTGTATTAGCTCGTGCTCATTTGATTTTGCTATTTTGTCTCATCTGTTTAAGAAAGTAGGTAGCTAATATATTGTACTTTTACCTTAGCACTAGGTATACTCTTGGTTGCTTGTTTTTGCAGGAAATGCACTTAAGACTTCTGGTGATTAGTAGTTTCGTTCCCTACCTATGTTGAATGCACTTATTGTAAGTCGCTTTGGATAAAAGCGTCTGCTAAATGACTGTAATGTAATGTAAATGTAATAGTTCACCCCCAAATGACTTTTTTTCTATCGATTAGTCACCCCATGGAGATACATTTTTTATAATCGCAATTATTTGTATGATAATTAAAAATAAAAAATGTAATCGTGACAGCCCTATGTATGTGTGTGTGAAAATGACCAGATACAATAGGTGGTCTCTAGACCGAACCCGAGCACTCAACAGAAAATAGAAACCAGGCTTTCCACAGGCATTGCGGCAAGCCTGGTGATGCAAGGTTTACAAACATTATGGACACGGCAAACCAAAAGCCGGGGTCACTCTCGCCCCCACTGTGGTCTGCAGGAAATGTTGGTTCCTACAGCATGCAGAACGATTGCGACATCTGCAGCAAAGTTTTCCTAATCCGTGCAATGTGACATCGTACGGTCGATACGACCCGACGGATTGGATTTCCACACAGTAATGTAAGCCCCAAAGTTTTGCAGCAATGTTGTAAAAAAAAGGATTGTGGAAAACTAAACTATTTATTGGTCAATTTGCATGTTGATGATGTCATTTGTCCATGTGTGGTCCAGCCCCATGGATGTGTATGGAATGTATTATGCTAATAAAACATTTAAAATATTGTTTTGGTGTTCACCTGGATTGCATCTGGGTCACTTTTTGATTTGAGCTAAAAAGCATTATTTTACACTTTGGCTATTCAAAAATAGCAGATATACAAGCTCATAGCGCGGCACCGAGTGCCGCGCTATGAGCTTGTAGATCTGCTATTTTTGAAAAATGGAGAAAATGTGTGCAAATCTTTGAATATATATTTTTTAAAGCGTAAATTTTTAACACATTGAGTGCCAGGGGTTTTTCAAAACAGGGTACCTCCAGTGACCTTTTTCAAGTAGTCACAAAACATTTTCAGTGATCACCGTCCTCACGGTGATCCCCTCATTACACACATAGAGGTCTCGTACAATCCGGGGAAAAAGATTAAAAACATTCGGTAATCCGTTCCATAGTTGCAGCCAGTTGAAAATAGTCGAAAATACATCGTAAAAACAAAAAGTACACAGGAGCCGAGATACAGGCTTTTGAAGTCATAACTCAACCAGGAGGTGGATTGGAGTCTAAATCCTCGTAAAATGATATCTCCTGGTGCTGTGAAGGATTTTTTTCTTTTTTTCATATTTTTCCCCAAAAATGGCCATAACCGTTTTTGGCACACCATGTTAGGATTATGAAAAACGGTCCGGACCGTTTTTGGCACTCAATGTGTTAACTCAAATATTTGCTTCCCTGGAACAAAATATTTTGAGATGGGGGTCCATGGCCAAATACATATAATGTTGCTGTCGTTGAACCACTGACAAACATTTTTTAGTTAGGATTTAGAAGACATTTGTAAAATCGGATCCTCAGGCCTTAATGTGTTAACCGTGGGAAGTATTACGTTGTTTTTCATTAGGACATGCTATCAACATTCCATATGGCTGGGCCACACATGGACAAATGATGACATCGTCAACTTGTGACGGGCGTTGTCCCCCTTGATGTAACAGATAAACAATTTCTAAAATAAATGCAATATTTAGGGTGTTTTTAATTTGACACTTTAGTTATAGAGGATAATTATAATGCATTAACCCATTAAGACCTGAAGCCGACTCTACATGTCTCCTAAATCCCAACAGTATTCTGAAAAACGTATGTTTCTATATCAGTGGTGCTCAATATTTTTCATGTCAAGAACCCCCAGAATTATATGTATTTGGCCACGGATCCACATCTCAAAATATGTTGTTCCACGGACCCCCAGAAATAAAGATTTGAGTTAAAAATGTTCGCTTTAAAAAAATATATATATATATATATATATATATATATATATATATATATATATATAGAAAGATTTGCACACATTTTTCTTGATTTTTCAAAAATAGCAGATCTACAAGCTTATAGGTATGAGCTTGTATATCTGCTATTTTTGAGTGTAAAATAATGTTTTTTAGCTCAAATCAAAAAGTGACACAGATGCGTTCCAGGTCTTAATGGGTTAAATACAGTGGCTGTCAGGAGCATGTGTTACGGAAACAATCCTGGCTTCCATTGCCGATTTCGTTCCGTGGTTGTTGGTATAAAACCTGGCTTTTAAAGGGTCTTGAAGTCGTCGAGCGCGTCCGTCTACACAGCTCTCCCCTTACCTCTTGCGCGGACAGGAAGTGGATGTGCAGCAGCTTCCTCTCGCTGTCCACCAGCGGCAGGAAGGTGACCGTGACGTCGTCGTCCGTGTTGAGGTTGGCGCCCGCGCCGCGATTGTCGTAGCCGTCGTTCTCCATGGCGACCAGGGCCGAGAAGTGGCCCCGTGTGTAGCCCAGGGCGATGGGGCTCTTCCAGCAGAAGCTCTGCTCCCATAGCAGAGGCAGGTACACACCTAGAGAGACACACACACACACACACACACACACACACACACACACACACACACACACACACACACACACACACACACACACACACACACACACACACACACACACACACACACACACACACACACACACACACACACACACACACACGCGTCAGCAGTGGTGGAAAAAGTACTCAGATGTTTTACTTAAGTAAAAGTATCATTACTGCAATGTAGAAGTACTCTGTTACAAGTAAATGTCTGGAATAAAAGTACAACAGTATTGGTATCAAAATGTACTTAAAGTACCAAAAGTAAAAGTACTAAAATGTTTGAAAATAGCATATCTACAAGCTCACAACGCGTCGCGATGTGACGCGTTGTGAGCTTGTAGATCTGCTATTTTCAAATAGCCTAGGTATAAAATTGTACTTAAGTACAGTACTTGAGTAAATGTACTTAAGTTACTTCACACCACTATACGTCAGCCCAGCTGGGAACCATTGCAGGACCGGTTGCAACAAAAGCCTGAGTCTCTTGACACTCAAGCAGGGCCCCCATAGGGAAAAGGGCCCCTGCTGCTGCCTGTTCCAGAGTCAGATTACACACAGTGTGTGAATTCTGCTCCGGGGCAGCAGAGCTCTGTCTAGTATTCGACTGGGCACCAACAGTGGCTGCGCTCCAGGCCCGCCCGGGCCCAGAACAACTGCTCCATTGTGAGCTCTGAAGGAGTGAGAGCAGCCTCTGTGCTCCCTCGGTGCAGCCTAGTGCCCTGCTTGTTTTCATGACTACACCTCCCCCCCTCCTCCTCCCACCACCACCCCCATCTTCTCCTCCTCGAGTCAACTTGGCCATTGCCAGCATAGAGACATAATATACGTAGACGCTGCAATCGTACGTCAACGTCGCCGCCATTTTTGGCAGGGGAATCTGACCATAAACGCCACAATAAAAAATATGCCTGTAAGGAAAAAGGGGACCTTCATGATTGCTATATGAAAACCATTAGAAAATAAAATAAATTAAAGAAAACTATGCCGGTATGTCATACAAGTACCCTGAGACTAAAACATGTTTCTGTTTTATAACCAATACAGTTACCATCTACGTATTGGATGAGGTGTTTTTGGTATGAAACCCGTTTTCTTTTTAACCCATTAAGACCTGAGGCGATTCTTAAAAATGTTTTCTAAATCCTAACAGTTTTTTGAAAAAAATCTAAAAAAAAATCATTTTTCAAGATTTTTCAAAAATAGCAGATCTACAAGCTCATAGCGCGGCACTCGGTGCCGCGCTATGAGCTTGTATGTATCTGCTATTTTTGAATAGCCAAAGCAATCTAAAGTGCCAGGTCTTAATGGGTTAAACCAAACCGCTTAAAAGTCGTTTTGAGAATTCAACGAGTCGATGATGATAATAATTGTGGGGAGACCGACTGCTTCAATAGACATACAGTACATGGGAACACGCATGCATTAGGAGAGAACGTCTTTCCCCTGGTCATGTCTCGGCTGCGTTAACGCATCGCTCCAATTAACAGCAGCAGCAAATGAGGTATCTATCTACGTTCATATATATATCTATGGTTTCCAGGCCCAGCCTTCCTGCTGTAGGGCTGCTAGTCGCCAGACACACTCACACACACACTACTAAAAAACCCACTGGCCAATTAGCCTGCAATGCAGACTGGAGCCAACAACTCCAACTCCGTGACACGCACGCGCACACGCGTGCATGCACACACACGCACACTCCGTCTGGTCATTACTGCATGCTGCTTTATGGCCTGTATGCAGTCTGCCATTGACTTGAAGAGGGTGCGTAATGAGTCATCTGTGAGAACGCTTCATCGAACTTGGGTTTTAGCCAATATAATAGAATCATTATAATTTTTATTTTTTTTGCATATTTATGTAACTCTTGAGAAGACGACTTCTCACAGTAACTCCCTCTCAGAGTTTAAATGAACGCAGAGGATCTTACTGTGTAGTTTAGTAGATTAATAAATATACGACTCCTGCGTGGGATTATTATGCGTCTCCAGGGACAGATATACTACAGGCTTATTGGCAGGAATCTCTGTTCAGCATAAAAATAAATAAACCGCAGACCACATCTGATATGATTGAGGGCCTTGTTCATTCTACAGTCCAGGTGGATCCGGTTAAAACCCCATTTAAACCAATTCAATAATAGACTTAATGCTTTTCACAGATCTGCAGAGTTGCTTATGGAGTTGTCAAACATCACTCAGATACATAAATGCGAGCTAAATCGGCCCTCGTGCACGTTAACCCAATAAGACCTGGAACGCATCTGTGTCACTTTAGATTTCTTTGGCTATTCAAAAATAGCAGATATACAAGCTCGTAGCGCGGCACCGAGTGCCGCGCTACGAGCTTGTAGATCTGCTATTTTTGAAAAATCTTGAAAAACATTTTTTTTTTTTTTTTTTCAAAATAAAATTAGGATTTAGAAAACATTTTTAAGAATCGCCTCAGGTCTTAATGGGTTAAATGAGCTGTGGTGGAGAGTACACTCACTCAAGTGCTGTACTTTTACTTTACCCCAGTATTTCCACATACTGATACTTTATACTTCAACTCCACTAGCATCTCAAAGTAAGTAAGTGGGTTTTATGTATAGAGCACCTTTCACAGACAGTAACGGTCACAAAGTGCTTTACAGGTTTAGAAAGAGCATATCAATATTAAAATTAAGAAAAGAATAATGAATAAAACAATCACCCTTTGTACTTTTTACTCCACTAGAATAATTTGACAGCTTTAGTTACTAGTTACTTTGCATATTTAGTTTGTTTATGCAAAGTATACATACTGTATACAGTACATACAAACATACATACTGGGTGAAGTGGTCCTTTGAATTAACCCATTAAGACCTGAGGCCTATTCTACAAAATGTGTCTTCTGCAGTGTATTCTGTTGCTATATCAGTGGTTCTCAAACTTTTTCATGTCAAGGACCCCCAAAATGATATGTATTTAGCCGTGGACCCCCATCTCAAAAATACTTTGTTCCAGGGACCCCCCAGAAGCAAAGATTTGAGTTACAAATGTTCGCTTAAAAAAAATAAATATATATATATATATATATATATAGCCAAAGAAATCTAAAATGACACTGATGCGTTCCTCTTCTTAATGGGTTAAAAGAAATCTGAATATTTCTTCCATCACTTTTGAAAAATGGCCAGACGTGGTCAGACAGGCTCACCTTGAAAACGAGTGTAGCCTAGCGTTTCCCCTCGGAAACTCTTGTAGTATTTCACTCCGTAGACTATGATGGGTCTGCGAAGGATGTGTGCAAGGACGAAGATGTGGGTCTGCTCCAGGCTGGCCCCGGGCTGTGGTGGAAAAAAAAACAAAAACAAGATCCCAAACAGGATGGTTGGATTGTTAACACAATGTCCATTGGTATAGTTTTTCAACATTTGGATTACGGTACTAAAACCAGCAAATGGGACAACAATTACAGCGGTCATCCTGTTACATAACTGGGGTGGGGGGGGTATGCAGGGTATGCGAGATTGCCAGACAGCTAAAGTACACAGACCGTAAGGTTACATTCGAAATCCTGATTCTCTGATAATGAGCGAAGGTATAAATCAAAAGAAAATGATTCGAAGGCACTCAAGTGATGCCCTGTCCACTAAGTCCACTTGAGACCTAAACATGTTGGCATGTTTTACCTGTTCAATTATGATCTAGCCTTTTTAACCGTTTGAAGAATGCACATTGGAATCATTTTATTTTGATTATAGGTGCTTTCCTCCTTTTTGGACCAAAGAGCATCCGACTTCTACGCCTGTCTTCGCTAGTCACCGTAGCCCTCCTCTTTTTTCTGTTTTTTGAATGGAGGTGCCTAGTACGTGTTCACCCCGCCACCTCGGTTTTTCCCGTCTCTCAGCTGCGCTCGTGTCATAAAAGCAACGAGCGCTGCGAACAGAATAACCTTTCAAAAACGTACTGTCGCACAGCTCAGATAAACATAAATAATGCTTTGAGGGACTTCAAAGTCGTCGGCGTCGTGCGCTGAGGAACACATACAGGGGGGTTGGAGGATCCCGTCCCCGGGATCACGTCTCTCCTTGGCAGCTGAGGCCTGTCATAAGTAAGCTTTGTAGGGTTTTGTTTATACTGCTGTTGGGGATCTTAATGCCTGTAAATCCCTGGGTCACATGCTGGGTAAGGAGCGCTGCGTCAGCGAGGCTTTGCCGGTAGGCCCAGATGAGCCGTCAGGCTGCAGCTACATCTTAGAGCACTGGTCTTCAACAGGGGGTCCGGGATCCCTAGGGGGTCCTCAAGAGTTACTACAGGGGGGCTGCCAAATCTTCGCGTGATAGGATACATTCTTTTGCATTAACCACACGAACCCTAGCATCCCTATCCCTATTCGGAGGAGAACTTTAGCCAAAAATAGCAGATCTACAAGCTCACAACGCCTCGCGCTGCGAGGCGTTGTGAGCTTGTAGATCGGCTATTTTTTGGCAAAGAGGTTTGGTGTAGGGAAAATAGAGCAGATCAAGTACAGAGTGAAAGGTCAAGTTTACTAAGTATTGAGGGTTTAAGTGGTTAAATACATCTATTAACACGAAATCAACATACACTGACGATAGTGCTGTCAAACAGGTCTATGAAGCTATCTATGAAATCTATGAAAAAAGTTTAAATCACAATATTATACAATATGTAGTGGGGGGTTCCTGCTTCATCCGTCTCTCAGCTAAGGGGGTCCTTGGACTGAAAAACGTTGAAGACCCCCGTCTTAGAGGATATAGCTTGGTCACTTCTGTCCTCTCCTCAGTCTCTCGGCTGCTACAACGCGCCACACTTTTGAGTCGGTCTACTCTTGATTTCTTGAGTCATTCTGTGCTCCTCCAGTCCTTCCCCTCTCTATTGCTCTTCTAAAATCCTCCTTGTGTGTCCTTATGCTCTCCTCAACTTGTAGAACACAAACGTTTTAGCTTTTTTATCCCCGGCACTAATTCATTTTTCTCTCCCTGGCTTCCTTTTCCTCAAGTCTATCCTTAACCACTTAACCCATTAAGACCTGAGGCCGATTTTTACTTACGTCTTCTAAATCCTAACAGTTTTCTGAAAAATGTATGTTTCTATATCAGTGGTTCTCAAACCTTTTCATGTCAAGGACCCCCAAAATTATGTGTATTTGGCCGCCAACCCCCCATCTCAAAATATTTTGTTTCAGGGACCCCCCAGAAGGAAAGATTTCAGTTAAAAAATGTTCACTTTAAAAGACTATATAAATATATTATTTTGCACACATTTTCTCGATTTTTCAAAAATAGCAGATCTACAAGCTCATAGCGCGGCACTCGGTGCCGCGCTATGAGCTTGCATATCTGCTATTTTTGAATAGCCAAAGTGTAAAATAATGCTTTTTAGCTCAAATCAAAAAGTGACACAGATGCGTCCCAGGTCCGCAGCAAAAATAGCTGATCTACTAGCACACAACAGAACATTACGATAGGCTTGTACATCGGGTATTAAAAAAAAAAGAGTCTTTTTTCCTTTAATGGCTCCACAGGGATTTCCACCTACATAATTGTTTAATTTCCTCAGAGATCCAAGTCCCATTATGTCCCATTGTCCTCACAAAGCCCATACGAGCCCAGGCAAGAAATATCACACTGAACTCACCACCATGCAACAACACATTGACCGTTCCGTGAACTCATTTTGAATTGCAGGGAGGAAAAAGAAGGAGCAATGGGAGACCTCCATATAGTCAGGTTCACTATGTGTTCTTGTTCAAAATTTGTGGAGATTAGCAAAACAATACTTTATTTTTATCTTCAGAACATGGGGAATCCAAAAATCTATGTTTGCATTTGCACAGACACCTGCATGTCCGCCATATTGGACGTTCAAAATGGCCACCATAAAATACATAATTTGTGATATCTTGGCTTCTAAACAACATAGAAAGTTAATTAAATATGCTAATCCAATGTTTTCTGGGTCAAGGAATCCAATAGAGACCTAAAGGATTGTGCACAGGGACTTGCAGTAGCGCCACCTAGGGGATGGCCAGTGAAATTCAGGTTTACTATGTTAAAAATATATATTTTCGTTAAAAAGTTTGGATTAGAAAAATATACACTTTTGGAATCTTCAGAGCATGAGGAATCCAAAAATCCTTGTTTGCATTTGCACAGATACCTGCATGGCCCACCATATTGTTCAATATGGACGACCTAAAATATATAGCCTAATTTGTGCTATCTTGGATTCTAGACAACCAACCTTAGTTAATATGTTTCCAGGTCAAGGAGTCCAATAAAGACCTCAATGTAGTTATTATATAAAAGCAAGAAAACAAATGTAAATGGAAAATATAGTCTTTATATTTGTGTAATATCAACACATCATTGACTTTATTACACCACAGGTTTACAGATGTAAAGAAATGGGTGAAAAACTCCATTGTTTCTGTTGTTTTCAAAGAGAAGAAAAGAAGAGGGCAGGGAGAGCAAGGAGAACAATCTATCAGTAATAGAAAACATGTCAAGGATATACAAATGGCATAAACCAACAGATACAGTATGTACATGAGATTGGACATAAGGTGCAAGGTGGTGACACTTTGGTAGGTCTACACTAGCAGCAGGTATGTACATGAGATTACACATTAACTTGCAAAAACAGTATTGACAAGTTATAAGATTGAACTATATACAATAATATCATCTATCATTCTTTTACGGCCCTTCATCACTGTTAGGAGGGTCATTTTCAGCATTACAGTCTGCGTCGTTTTCGCAGTCACTTCCAAAAAAAGGTCTGTGCAAGTTGTGTCTCCTGCATGAACATCTCTGGGTTGTACAATGGGTTTTGCACTGACATCTGACCAACTCTACAATGGCCTGTGGTGCAGGAGGAACCTTTGTGGTAGTAGGTAGTATCTCACCATGGCTCCATGTTTGAGTGGGTCAAAAAGACTCTGCCACGTCACAGTGGCTTGGCACCACACCCTACGTTGATCATGCACACGTTCAATGTTCTCCTCAAGGGCACCAACGGTAGGAGGCAACTTGCTGCTTTATGCCAGATGTTTGCAAAACAGATACCACCTTAGGTCAGGAATGTTTGTTATATGGATGCCCCTTGGGCAGTACATCATACAAAGTTGGCCAATGCATCATTCACCTCCTGTGTTAGGTCGCCTTCCTCTGTTAGTTTCTGTTAGTGGTCAGATGTCAGTGCAAAACCCATTGGACAACCCAGAGAAGGTCATGCAGCGGACACAACTTTGCTTGCACAGAACTTTGTTTGTGTGGAAGTGACTGCGAAAACGACACAGACTGTCTGTAATGCTGAAAATGACACCCCAGACAGTGATGACGAGCTGTAAAATAATATTCCTGAATGATAGATCTAGTAGATATTGTATGTATATAGTTCAATCGTTCATACTGTTTTTGCACCTTAATGTCTAATATCATACCTGCTGCTAATGTAGACCTACCAAAGTGTCACCACCTTGCACCTTGTGGCTTTTTCCCCCCTAATTTTTATCGCTCGATTCTGTAACCCCTTTTTCACCCGGTGCCAATTAGCTAAGTGATCCTGGGCACTACACTCCCCCCACCAGCCTAGGGAGGCCAAGGCCGAGCTCATGCCTCCTTCAATGCATGAGAGCCAACTGACCTTCTTGTCACCTGACAGGGGGGAGTTTCCCTGGTTGGACGTAGCGTGTGGAAGGAACACGTTATTCCAACCAGTTCCCTTCCCCTCCATCAGGCGCCCCGGCTGACTAGGGGGAGGAAGTATAGTGACCAGGATTACTACATGTTTTTTTTTTTAGGGTATTAACTACCCTAGGAGACACGGGAGAACATGCAAACTCCACACAGAGTAGGCCCTTTCGCCTTATGTCTAACCTCATGTACATACTGTATCTGTTGGTTTACGCCACTTGTATATCCTTGACATGTGTTCTATTACTGTTAGATCTCCTTGCTCTCCCTGACCCCCCCCCCCCTCTTCTTTTCTTTTCTTCTCTTTGAAAACAACAGAAACAAAGGGTTTTTCCACCCATTTCTTTACACCTGTAAACCTGTAAAGTCAATGATGTGTTGATACTACACAACTATAAACACTATGTTTTACATTTACATTTGTTTTCTTGCTTTTCTATAATCCTGAGAACTACATTGAGGTCTGTATTGGACTCCTTGACCTGGAAAACATATTTAATTAAGGTTGGTTGTCTAGAATCCAACGTAGCACAAATTAGACTATATATTTTATGTGGTCCATATTGAACATGCAATATGGCGGCCATGCAGGTATATGTGCAAATGCAAACAAGGATTTTTGGATTCCCCATGCTCTGAAGATTCCAAAAGTGTTATAGTTTTGCTAATCAAAAATTCGTAACAAAAGTATATTTTCTAAAATAGTCAACCTGCATTTCCATGGCCATCCCCTAGGTCCCTGTGCACTATCCTTTAGGTCTCTATTGGATTCCTTGGCCCAGAAAACATAGGATTAGCATATTTAATTAACTGTCTATGTCGTCTAGAAGCCAAGGTAGCACAAATTATATATTTTATGGCGGCCATTTTGAACGTTCAATATGGCGGACATGCAGGTGTCTGTGCAAATGCAAACATAGATTTTTGGATTCCCCATGTTCTGAAGATAAAAAAAATGTATAGTTTTGCTAATCTCCACAAATTTTGAACGAAAGTATATTGTTTTACATAGTGAACCTGACTATTACCTGGCTGGCCAGGGATAGGATGAAGGTCCAGTCCTCCTGCCACTGCTCCTCTCTCAGGGAGAAGTGCAGGCCGAAGCTCTGCGAGTACCACGACTCCCACTCCTTCCAGCGTGTGTAGAACCTACAGGGAAACACACACGCCAAAAAAAACACACAAAATAAACAAATGTCACAGAAACGCAGTGGTGGAAAAAGTACTAACATTTTGTACTTAAATAAAAGTATCAATACTGCAATGTGGAAATGCTCCATTACAAGTAAAAGTCCGGAATTCAAAATTGGCTTGAGAAAAAGTACAAAAGGTATTGGTATCAAAATGTACTTAACCCATTAAGACCTGAGGCCAGTTTTTTGAAAAAATATTTTGATTTTTATTATATATATATATATATTTTTTTTTCTTTCTTTCTTTCTTTCACACATTTTCAAGATTTTTCAAAAAATAGCAGATCTACAAGCTCATAGCGCGGCACTCAGTGCCGCTCTATGAGCTTGTATATCTGCTATTTTTTAATAGCCAAAGAAACCTAAAATGACACAGATGCGTTCCAGGTCTAAATGGGTTAAAGTACCAAAAGTAGAAGGTACCCATTATGCAGAATCTACAAGCATAAATAGCCGATCTACAAGCTCACAATGCGTCAATACACGAAGATTAGCCCTTGTTTACAGAGTACCCGAATCTACTGTATTTGACTGTGTTGCGTGGCATGCATGCAAATGTATGAGGATCGGACCTGCAGGCAAATGTTCTTAACTTCATACAGCATGACAGCATAATGGCACGACTCATTTATGACATCACGTTTATACACAGTAGCCATTTGTAAACTCATATCTATAGAACAAGTAGAGCAGTCACTGCCGTTTCACAAAGCCTTGACATAATTTATCACCCTCTCTGTATGTCTATATACACTGCTTATACGTGTGTGTGTGTGTGTGTGTGTGTGTGTGTGTGTGTGTGTGTGTGTGTGTGTGTGTGTGTGTGTGGTTGCTTGGGAATTAGTACTGTAGTGTCAGCGTCCTTGAGCAAAACACTGAACCCCTAACTATATAAATGCACCATTTAGATTTATTTCTATGACAAATGCCCGTGACATTATTTTTTTCATAAAAGGTTAGTTAAAGGATGTAAATAAGTTCTTGAACTTTAGAGGATTTTTATCCTTTGACAGATATGTACAAATATACATGTTTGCACATATGCATTTCGTCAACAAAGATGTCAATCGATGTCAATCAATCAGCTGTGACTACGTACTGTAGTTAGCATAACCCATTAAGACCTGAGGCGATTCTTAAAAATGTTTTCTAAATCCTAACAGTTTTTTGAAAAAAATCAAAAAAAATAAAGTTTCAAGATTTTTCAAAAAGAAAAAAAATAGCAGATATACAAGCTCATAGCGCGGCAACGAGTGCCGCGCTATGAGCTTGTATATCTGCTATTTTTGAATAGCCAAAGAAATCTAAAGTGACACAGATGCGTTCCAGGTCTTAATGGGATAAGGCACTGTCAGTCTGTTCAAAATGTTAAAACAAAACGGAAAGCTGCTCGTAGCTTATGACACATTACATGCTTGGTTTTATGAAAAAGAAATCTGAATACGTCTTATTACCCTGCCTGCATGCGTGCGTGAGTGGCAGGCAGGCACCAAGATTTGGCTGCTTGTGCCTGTATGAGTGACAAATAAAACCCTCCTAAATACTGAATTTGTAGTAATCACTTTGGTCTCTGCATCCGTTTGTCTTGTTAACCCAAATGACTTGTGTGAACTGATTGAACTTGGCTGGAATGATCAGTAAGCTGCCCTGCAGACATTATTAACATTTGGGTGAACAAGGTCACGGTAATATATCGGGAACGGACAGATGCAGAACAAGAGAAGCAGTTACATGCAGTGTTTACACTCATAGTCGTGTTTTTAAACTGTAGTTGTGTTCTTTAAACACTTACAACCTGGAGTCCCTAATTTTGAGCATTACATTTGCACAAATTGGCGCAAATCTAAAAGAAGGTGCCCAAATTTCAAAAGGTTTCAACATTTTCAAAAACTGCAAAAATAGCTGATTTGCTGTGAGCTTGTAGATCACGCTTTCTTTCGCTATTCAGCGTTAAGTACTGTATATAGGCCCAGGGCTTAAGTGGTTAAACGGCTACTCCACTTCTAGGCAGTTATCTAGTTCACAAATCCATGCTTTATCCTGACCACAGGGGGCCTTCTCGCCAAGGTGCAGCCGAGCGTCTCACCAGTGTGAGCAGTCGTGCAGGCTATCGTGGAGGGTTTTGCGGAGGACAGAGTCTTTGTCGTAGATGCCCCAGGTGGCCTGCAGGACCGAGTCCAGCAGGCAGTCCCCCGCCGTGCGGTTCCACAGAGCGTACAGCCGACTGTCTAAGCGCGTGCCCAGCTCCAGGGACCAGTTGATGACGGGAGACTCTTCTTCTAGCTCTGCGCATGGGAAGAAGAGAGAAAGACAGCCAGAGATGGAGAGAAACACAAGGAGGAACAGGGTTTTAGTGAGAGCAGTGGTTCTCTCTTCTACCTTTTTTGAGCTCTGGACCGACAAGCATATTTCGGACTCAAGTCTCAAGGACCACCCTCCCTCCCCACAACAATATACAGTATATACGTACTGTGTATATACATGTATGTATGAGTATGTGTATATACATGCATGTGTATATAGTATATACATGTATGGGTGAAGTACTCGTCTTCGGTGATCCAAGCAACACCGAAGAAGAGTACACCCAGAAATCAAGTGACCACAAAAAAAAAAGCTGTCTCCTTTCATGTTAAAGGATTCACAAAAGTCAAATCTTCTCGGATTTCTGTTGTTTTTCAAAAAACAAGCCACATTCAAACGGCCATAGCTGTGGAATGGAGGATCGTGGCCGGACAATCCCCCCCCCCCCCCCCCCGCCCCCTGGTTCTACTGGACCCCGTGCATGTAATGAGCCCATTTCCGTGAGGACGGCGGTCACAGAGAATATTCCATGATCTTTCAAAGGTACAGTAAAATTGCAATTTTTGCTGGCAAGGGGACGGTAGATGGATGAATTAATTCCTGACAGTGAATGAGTTAAAATAATATTACTAAATATAACATTAATGATCAGTACATAGCTGTGTGCCGTTGTCATGCTCACAATTCGGTAAATCAGCATTTATCAGTGCCCAACACAGCACGCAACAAAGTACATCAAACCCTTAAAAGCTGTACACAATTTTCCCACGGACCACCTGTAATTATACCACATTGCACCACTGGTGGTCCGTGGACCACCGGTTGACAAACAGTGAGTTAGAGAGAGAGAGACAGACGGTCGAAGAAGAGAAAAATGGCAACATGGTCAGCACTAATCCTGTTACTCCATTCCTCAGCACTTCCTCAGAACAATGTGGAGCACCTTTCCCTCGGAACCCAATTTGCAGAGCCTTACGTAAATGGGTCATAAGACACCTCTGAGACCTACGACGACTAGCTGCACACACACAGCCACACACACACACACACACACACACACACAGTTATGTGGGAGGTAAAATGAGAAGGCTCTATTAGCCTAATTAGCGTGGGAGCAGGAGAGCGAGACAGGTAGTACAGTAGCTCGATGATGGAAGAAACGCCCAGTAGACTGCGGCTCCTAGCGGAGGGTCTTCTTCTTCCTCTCTTTATAGGCATATCTGATGGCTCTGACACACCACCACCCCCACACACACACACACACACATAGCCAGCTCACTGATCACAGACATCCTACACCAGTGGTTCTCAAACTTTTTCATGTCAAGGACCCCCAAAATGATATGCATTTGGCTGCGGACCCCCATCTAAAATGTTTTGTTCCAGGGACCCCCAGAAGCAAAGATTAGAGTTACAAATATTCGCTTTAAAAATATATATATTCATCGATTTGCACAAATGTTCAAGATTTAAGAAAAATAGCAGATCTACAAGCTCATAGCGCGGCACTCGGTGCCGCGCTATGAGCTTGTATATCTGCTATTTTTGAATAGCCAAAGTATAAAAGGTCATAATTATTCTGATGCTATATTTACACATTTTGCTGGGTACCCCCTGGAAACCCCTCAAGTACCCCTGGGGGTCCCCGGACCCCACTTTGAGAACCAAGGTCCTACACCATGTATAGAGCCGCATTTTTGGGTCTGATGCCGATCCTGACTTTGAAGAGTCCTGGAACACCGACACTTCTATTTGAGACCATTTAACATGTCAGCCAAAAAAATTAAACACAAATACCTTTTTGATCAAAAAGAAATACATTTTTACCCGGGGCTTTTTTCTTGTCTGAAAACGCCCTGACGCTCACCTGGCAGCGCTTCCTGGCGCCCAAGTTAAATATATTTTTTGCTCTTGGCAGGCAAAGGAAAGCGCCTCGCGTGCATGTACGAGCGCAAGGTAAATGCCCAGTGCCAAGCTGCAGGAGTTTTCAAAAAACGCGGCACTCCCGTTATAAACTATTAAAAACATGCCGTGCCTTAAAGTAATGCTAGGTAACTTTTTCAATAAAACTAAAGTTAAATTGTATATCTTTTGTGAGTGGCAAATGTTTCACAACACCCACTCCATGAATTTCACCCCCGAAAGCCTTTTACTTATATATTTTCTATTGAACGTGGTCGGGGTTGACTGTCCCACGAAAATGACGTCATCTGGCCGGAAAATGGAAGCGGAAATGCACCGGTTTCCTGTTTGGCCAGGAACTACTGCACCGGTTTCCTGTTTGGCCAGGAACTACCGCGCTAATAACAAAAAGGAAACTCACGCTGATTTTAAGAGATTGTATGGTTTGAAGAACGAAAAAAAAAAAAGAAAAAGAAAACACAGCTCACGGTAACTAAAGCTCCACTGGCTAAGAGAAACGATCCACAGATCGTATAAAACAATTAAAAGAACGCTTTTTGAAACACTTCCGTCTTCCGGTGAAAACGAATGGAATTCTGGGTAACGCAGTAATAAACAAACGGCCTGCAGTGACGGTAATGACCAGCAGAGGCTGCTAAAAATCTTCTTTTTTAAATCTGCACTGTACAACTTTAAGCCCTATTCAAAACATTTCAAGAATAGTATGGTCTACAAGGGCCAAGTTGTGAAGCAATATAAATAATTTTCTTTTTTTTTTAAATTAGGGATGCCATTAGAGATACCAGGTCGAAAGTGGTTAGTCGTGACACGCTGGCTGCATAATTGCTGATACCAATGTCGTCTTCAAAGTCAAAGGACGACCAATATATTGGTCTAGCCGATAATACATGGGTCTGGCTCTACACCCAGACACCATCAAGTATTACCGGCTGAAGTTGCATGTTAGTGAGCAGACAGGGCGGTAATGACATTCTATTAATAAACATAATAATACAGTACGTATCCAATTACCTTTCTGTACATCACGATCCAACACCTCATCAAACAGTTTCTCTTGGACAGCGGGGGGAAGGTCCTCTATATCTGCAGCGAGGGACACATGAGTAAAGGGCATTGAATTTCCATGGTCATTATTAACCCATTGAGGCCTGAGGTTCCGATTCTGCAAAATGTCTTCTAAATCCTAAACGGTTTTCTGAAAAACGTATGTTTCTATATCAGTGGTTTTCAAACTTTTTCATGTCAAGGACCCCTAAAATGATATGAATTTCGCCACGGACCCCCATCTCAAAATATTTTGTTCCAGGGACCCCCCAGAAGCAAAGATTTGAGTTAAAAAAAATGTTTGCTTTAAAAATATATACACACGCAGAGCCAGAACACTGGTGTCTATTCTCCGGCTCAATAGTGAATACACTGACGTTGAAAAGAGAGAGCGAGAGAGAGAGAGAGAGAGAGAGAGCGCCCTGTAGCTTGGCCCGGGGCCAAGTTCTGCCTGCGAGAGAGAAATACTTGGCAATGACGGCAAAACATTCAAATCTTCCGATGAACCCTGCATAATCTTTCATCCCTAGCAGCAGCAGCAGCAGTAGCGGCAGCGTGTTCGCTAGCAGAGCGCTAACCAGCAGGCTCTGAAAGGCAGAGTGTGCATGTTTTTCAATGAAGACATTATGCCATGGGGCGAGGGAACTGCCGTTTTCACAGAGACCCGCTGCACTGTCTGGGAAGGCTAGGCCTGCATTCCTTCTACGCCCCGGTGAGGAAGAAAAAAAAAAAAGACAAGAAAAATCACTTGAGTGAGATCACATGCCGAAAATGTCGCACGTTTATATCATTCCTAGGGAAATTCAACAGATGAGCGAGAAACTAAATCATGACTATAATCCTGAAGGCCACAAGGAATTTATTTTTTACCAGAAATGCATTGTTTTTCTGCGCTGGGAAACTATTTTTTGAACTTGTAATGTTCGACATCAATCCTCATTTAGGGACACAAAGTGCAGATGTTTAGAGTATGAGCCATGCTAGTCTGGGCTGACAGTTGTTATGTTATTATAAACGGCTGGCTGTTTGTTTCTGATTTGGATGCTTAATGAGGAGCACATTTTGCGTATTTACTGTTCCTTTTTTCCTCACAGCATGGAGTCATGGCAGCTAAATTCATATAGAGCCCACACTTATTCCTTCTACTAAAGCTTTATTTCATGCATCAGACATGATTTAACCCATTTAAACCTGAGGCTGATTAAAAAAACGCCTTCTAAATCCTAACATAAGTTTACTGAAGAAAAAAAAAAATTGTATTCCAAAGATGTAAACCGGTGGAAACCTCATACGACCAAAACTGTAACTTTTCCGGATTCAAATTCAAAAGCAGCAAAAGTAGCCGATCTACAAGCTCAAACGCGTTTCGAGCTTGTAGATCGGCTACTTTTGACGGTGTAGTATGATCAAGTAGGTGCTTTAATTTACGATAAAAACACAAAGAGTTAGAATATGGAGAGATAAGAGGTTTCTGCCCGACAGCAACAATATGACGCAGATGCTTTCCCGGATTGAAAGGTATAACAACAACAACATAAAGGCTTTCCAGGTCTAAATGGGTTGGGCAGCCAGGCTGGGGGTGGACAGAGTAGTCACCTGCAGGCAGTGTTGATTTCGCCGACTAAAACTATGACGAAAAATGTTTGTCGACTACCTTTTTTCACTGACCAACTAAATAAAAACGAAATAATGATTGATGATAATGATGATTAAATATACTGACAATTTCTTCAACAAATAAAAACTAGACTAAAATGTTAAGGAGGGACTAGTGGAGAAGAGATCCAGTAGAACTAAATGATAAATAATTTTATGTTTGGTTGCGCTCGGGTGTTGCGCTCTGAAAATAGAGCTTGTAGATCGGCTATTTTCAGCGTGCAACCAAGTGTAAAATCAGCCATTACGACGCCACCAAGGCACCGCCACAATACATTTTTGTTGACAAAATCAACTGCAGATTTAGCTAAAATCGCATGATATTTAGTCGCCTAAAACTAGACTAAAACTAAAACATTTCAGATGACTAAAATATAACTAAAAGTAAATGAAATGTAAATGTTATTCAAATGACTATGACTAAAAACTAAATCATAACTTCCTGTACAAAATCAACACTGACCTGCAGGCAGGGTGAAGGTCACCAGGTCAGAGAGGAAGTAGCAGGCGAAGTCCCCTTTGCGCTGGTGCAGCGAGGCGGCGATCTCTCTGCGGATCTGCTCCGTCAGCTCAGGACACACCATGGAGGGGATGCACTTGGCTGCCTGCTGATTCACCTGGGGCGGGTTAGAGAGACATTTAAGCATTAATAGATGCCATCTATTTACATGGATTAACCAATTCAACCCGGGAACGGATCTGTGTCTCTTTAGATGTCTTTGGCTATTCAAAAATAGCAGATATACAAGCTCATAGCACGGCACCGAGTGCCGCGCTATGAGCTTGTAGATCTGCTATTTTTGAAAAATCGTGAAGATTTGTGCAAATCTTTGAATACATATTTTTTTTAACAAACATTTGTAACTGTCAAATGTCTCAACAAAGGCCTACATTTTTCTGAAAAACGATTGTTGCTATATCAGTGGTGTTCAAACATTTTCATGTCAAGGACCACCCAAAATTATTTGTTTTTGGCCTCCGAATCCCCATCAAAATATGTTTTCCAGAGACCCCCCAGAAGCAAAGATTTGAGTAAAAAATGTTTGTATGGCTAAGTCCTAATGGGCAATTTGTGAAACATTATTAAATGAGCACTTCCCACACACTAGAAAGGTTCTGTGTCTGTCTCTGTCTGTGGCGGGCATGCAGATATGCCCATATATGGACTGGAACATGCCTGAAGTCAGCACAAAGATTTATGGCAGCGCAAATCACGATCGTTGCCAACGTCTTTTTTGTTGTATATGAAAGCAACACGGTAATATGACCAGTATTTGGCTGGTGGCTGATGTTAACTCACTTTTCTGTTAAGAAATGAGTGCACACCGAAAACAGCAGATCAAGTTCACATATCTGCTTTTAGATCTGCGATTGTCAACGGACAGCTCGGCCAAACAACAAAATATAAAATCGGGCTTATGTCTGCAAAAGTTGAGGATAAGTATGATAACTATGATTATGTGTTACACATTTTGACCATACAGGATGTGTGTTATGTTGTTAGCAGAATTACATCTTACAACCAGTAGTTATTCTATGACTGCACAGCATAGAGCAGTGGTTCTCAAAACGTTTTCATGTCAAGGACCCCAAAAATGATATGCATTTGGCTGCGGACCCCCCATCTCAAAACATTCTGTTCCAGGGACCCCCAGAAGCAAAGATTTGAGCTACAAATGTTCGCTTAAAAAAATGGTATATTCAAAAGATTTGCACACATTTTCACGATTTTTCAAAAACAGCAGATCTACAAGCTCGTTTGAATAGCCAAAGTATAAAAGATTAAAGTGGTTAAAATGATTATGATACTATATTAAAACATTTTGCTGGGGACCCCCTGGAACCCCCCCCCCCCCCCCCCCCCCCCCCCAAGGACCCCACTTTGAGAACCAATGGCAAAGAGCAGGGGTCTTCAACCTTTTCAGGCCAAGGATCCCCTAGCTGAGAGAGAGATAAAACAGGGACCCCCTACTCTATATTGTATAAAATTGTGTTTCAGATGAGCTAAGTTTTTTTTTTTTACTTAGTCGGCTCTTTTTTCCCTCTACACCTATAGCCTCTTTGCCAAAAATAGCCGATCTACAAGCTCTCAACGCCTCGCAGCGCGAGGCGTTGAGAGCTTGTAGATCTGCTATTTTTGGCTAAAGTTCTCCTCAGAAAAGGGATGCTAGGATTCAAGTGGTTAATGTAAAAAATATATATATCATATCACACAAAGATTTGGCGGACCCCCTGTAGTAACTCTGAGGACCCCCTAGGGGTCCCGGACCCCCTGTTGAAGACCCCTGGCATAGAGTAACAGCCACACTGTCATCTCTGTCCTGTCTGCCACAGTCACTTGTGTGTGCTTGCGTGTGGCCTTGCGTGTCATCCCTAATCACTGCCTAGCCCTCTCTCTCTCACTGCATGCCACATGAGCTCTGTGGCACCACGTCCACTAAGAACCAATGGCGGGATTGCATGCAGCTTGGCTAATCCTAGCCACTAATCCTCAAAGTACACTTCCCCTGCAATTATAGCCATTATATCAGCTATATATTGTCTCTGCTGGGCCTCGACAATGATAGGGCCTTATGTCTGTGTAAAAAAGAAAAAGAGATGCACGCAGCAACAGGGAAATTCAGGGAGTTGTCCAGACTTCTTCGATACTGTGACCGAACCAGATAATTCGGCTTTAACCCTTTGAATCCGGGAGCGCATGCCTGTCATTTTAGATTTCTTTGGCCATTCAAAAATAGCAGATCTACAAGCAAGCTCATAGCATTTTGGGGGTCCTTGACATGAAACAGTTTGAGAACCACTGATTATAGCAACATACGTTTTTTCAAAAAACTGTTAAGATTTAGAAGACATTTGTAGAATCCCCCAGAAGCAAAGATTTGAGTTACAAATGTTTGCTTTAAAAAAATATGTATTCAAAGATTTGCACATATATTATATATTAAAATTGCAGATCTACAAGCTCATAGCGCTGCACTCGGTGCCGTGCTTTGAGCTTGTATATCTGCTATTTTTTAATAGCCAAAGAAATCTAAAATGACACAGATGTGTTCCCGGATTGAATGGGTTAAGAATGATCATATGATCCCCTGACACAAAAATCACCAGTTATCTTTTTCGCTGTGCAAATCTTGGCATCTTTCATTTGGTGTCTCACAAATGGAGGTGGAATTTGCATCTTAATGCCGTTATGCATTCTGCTGATATGAGTTTTTTAGCTGAGCCTGTGTGCGTCAGGAAGTGTGTGTGTGTGTGTGGATGGTTGAGTGAACGGACTGCCTTTTAAAATCGGCTCAGAGTATATTCACGCCTCTTAGTTCCTCAAAAGAAGGTGGCATTAAGCCTGAGTTATACGTGGTGGCGGATCGTGTCGTGCACCGAAAGTAGCCGATCTACATGCTCCTGCGTCACGCTGTGGCGCCTTGTGAGTTTGTAGGTCTGCAATTTCCGGTGTGTGGCACGGCACGCAACCAAGTACAAATCACGCTTTATCGAATGCTATATGGGTACTGTGCATTTTTTGAGTTGCTAATCCCTTTCTAGTGCGGTGGTGAAAGCAAAGCCCACTCCAACCCTCCCTCCCTCCCTCCCGTAGGCAAGCTTACCTCAGTGAGAAGGATAGCTAGCATGTCCTGCCTCTGGAAGCGGATGGCCAGGTGGACCAAGGTGAAGCCCACGTCGAACGCCGATGACCGGCTGAGGAGGCGCACCTCGTCGGCGGTGAGCTGCCGGGCGATGTCTCCACCGGAGGATTTATAGGCTTCCACGGCCGTAAGGTCGCCTTCGACCACGCCTGCAGCACAGATAGAGAGGGAAAGAGGGCGAAAAGGTCAAGGAGTGCAGGAAGCAACGGTGGGCTTGAGGGGAGGAAAAGATGGAAGAGTGCTAACACGGACTGTCAAATTTGATAAATGTGAGGGCAACACATGACCATGGTGTTTGCAGTTCGCGCTCAAGGAACAACACTTGTAATTCCCTGAAAACAGTGATTCACGTTAAGCACCTGTCAGCTCTCATGTTGCTAACCTGAAAACAGGCATGCATTGCCGTCAAGATGTCGGGGGGCGCTTGGTAAACAATACGAGCAAAACACGCTTTGTCGAATACCTCTGTGTGCTTTTCAAAATGCATCTGCAAGGCCATTTTGTCTTGATTATTTTTTTTGCGACAGAAATGCTCGGGGATGGATGGATTAGTCTGGCATTTGGAAGTGCTCCAGCTGCAGTGTGCCTGCTGGTTAATGAAAAGCGGGGACATAATGGACAGCTTGTCATGTTCATTAACCCATTAAGACCTGAGGCGATTCTTTAAAAAAAATCTAAATCCTAACAGTTTTTTGAAAAAAATATTTTAAAAAAATGTTCACGATTTTTCAAAAATAGCAGATTTACAAGCTCGTAGCGCGGCACCGAGTGCCGCGCTACGAGCTTGTACATCTGCTATTTTTGAATAGCCAAAGACATCTAAAAGTGACACAGATGCGTTCCAGGTCTCAATGGCTTAAAAGCACTACAGAGGCGTCCATCAACCCCGCGAATACACATCAAACCGCTCCTAGTCGCTAGCAATTAATCTGAATTTGCCTATGAAAATCTGCGGAGGTATTTACATAACTATGTACCAGCAGCAAGCACAGAGAAGGAGCTGAACATTGTACACCACCAAGCACAGAGGGAGCAGAGGTTCTCTCTAGCGTCTGACGTCCAAACCATAACTCAGTCATGATGACCTCTCTGGGTCAAACATGCATTTACTAGCTGACCCAGGGTGACTGGTTACCACCCTAGCATGGGACTGCAAAGCAGAAAAAAGGCAGAACACAACGTAGCTGCTAGTGATGCGCGGGTTGACCCGTAACCCGCGGGACCCGCGGGTCAACCCGCGGCGCGGGTGGGTCGAGTCAGAATCTCGGAGGCAATTATGCAGGCTGCGGGTGAGCGGGTCAAGCGCTCTCACACGCAAAAAATAAATAAATAATAACATGCTCTTGTTTTGTCTTTATTCCTAATAAGAATAAGAATAATAACGATAAAACAGTTTGAATACACTTGGGGATTATTTTCTAACCATGATTTTACAGAATCAGGGGCGGGTTGAGCCATAGATTTATATATGGGTTCGTGGGGCGGGTTGAGGCGGGTTGGGTTCCGTGGCGGGGCGGGGCGGGGCGGGCCGAGTCATGAAAAAACCCGACCCGCGCATCACTAGTAGCTGCTAAAAAACTAGCTACCAGAGAGCTGTGACAGACGTGGGGACAGTTTGTACACATTCACTGCCTCCCATTCCGCCTTCTCCAGAGTCTGTAGTCCGTCCCAACATCTGTTATGACTGAAACCAGAGGCGGGGGTTAGTGCGGAGAACCCGGAAGTGCATGGCTAATTTTAACGGATTCCCAGAGAGAGTACATTCTCCGGCAGGGAAGTAGAGAGCAGGGTTGCCAGATCTGCTTATTGTAATTTCCCCGCAATATTTTATTTGAAAGTAGCCGATCTACAAGCTCACAACGCGTCGCATCGCGACGCGTTGTGAGCTTGTAGATCTGCTATTTTCAAATAGCTGATGTATATGTTGAAGTGCTCATGTGGCCCATAGTTGCTTCTTTTGGGCTGGTTTTCCTAGACCTGGTTGCTTGTTTCTCTCACAGAAACTGGCAACACTGGTAGAGAGCTCTAATGCATTACCTTCAGAGAGGACCTGAGGCCGGAACATTTCAAGAATGTTCCTGTGACTTTTAACCATGCCTAGGTGACATTTGTCAAACAATTTCCATGGGCTGACAAAGGCTTTAAGGTTAGGCTACATATAACCAATGCTATGTTGGAGATGGTGTATGAAAAGGTGAAGGACAGAGCGAGCTCACTTGTGTGTGGACGCATTAGTGCCTGGGTGACATTTCAGCATATAAGATCAGGGTCTTTCCCTGGCTCAGAACGGACCTTTGGGGGGTGACTACACACACACACACACACACACACGACAGTAAGCATGATTGGTCTCCGTCATGACTACTACGCACAGTGAACAGTGAATGCAATGAGTCTGTGTGGCCGTATTTGAAATCCATGCATTTTCCTGTTATTTCTGACCATTTGATAAACCAAAAAATGACTTGTGCTTGAGTAACCTAAATGAAAACCCAATTAACAAATCTAGCTAGTTCTATAGTGATGTTATTATAATGGCCGATTCATTAAAAAAAACTGTAGCATATTACAAGTCGATGCCCATCGTATTTTGATGTCAGCCGACCGTAGGTGAAATGCTTACCGTCTTACGGCTTGACCAATGTGCAAAACTTTGCAATGCTAATGGAAAAACACTGATCATTCAACACATCAAACCAACATCAGTACTGCTGTTTGGAATCAGACATGTGGAATGGACTTAAACAGTAAAGCTTTTTTTTTCCTCACACAGAAATACGAATATGTATGTATTACGATACGTAACGGTTGTGTTGGAAAAAAGTGCAGTAGCAAAACCTCAACTTTGGTCCCTTTCATTCATATCACTCTTTGTAGGAAATCTCCAAGATGACAAGAAATGGACCCATAGATGTGAAGCCAAAATGTACTGATAACCACCATCTTCAAACCACAGAATTTGAGTGGGTTTGAATGGGCTGAACTGTAAACAATCTATTAAACACACACACACACACACACACACACACACACACACACACACACACACACACACACACACACACACACACACACACACACACACACACACACACACACACACACACACACACACACACACACACACACACACACACACACACACACACACACACACTTTTATGTACTCAATTCTTATCATTTTGGCTGGTGATTCTCCAATTGGCGCTGGCTAAAGCCTCTTTGGGCGGCACCAAAATGTCCTCTATGCAGGACAGAAGAAGATACAGAGAGAAACCTTCTGGAAAATCTTAGATTTATGTTTGGGCTATTGTCATTTTTAAAAGCAAGTACTCCAGTGCTTTAACTCAAGAACTCAAGTACAAATTTGACTGAGAAACTTTCACTTGTGCTTGAGTAATATTTGACCAGGAGTATCTATGCTTTGACTCAAGTACTGGGGTTGAGTACTATGTCCACCACTGTTATCAACACAATAACTTCGAGTCTAATAAGAACGACAGAGCTCTTTTATCAAAGCTTGGGGCGGGTGGGGGTGGGACTCATTGAATTCCAATTATATAACATTGCTTGCTTAAAAAGCAGTCAGCAGCGTAATGTTTTCATGTTTTTATAAAGACTCATTTTCTCCGCAAGAGGAAAATGTATTCGGTTACAGTCTTTTGTTGGCTCGCTTGAAACAAAAGAACAATATTAAACAAACAGTGTCCATTTCCTCGTGAGGAAAAACAGAATCAATGGGATCGTCCAGTTTTTGGCCCAGATGGGGCAGCGCTGAAACAACATCAAACATGAACTGCGGGGGAACAAGCCGAGCCAGTGTGAGGCGTAGGTTCTGAGACTAGAGGAAGTGCTGGACCAGGCCATAATGGACTGCCTGGCTCGGACACTTCCTCCATCAACAAATACCACCAGACGCACTTTGAAGAGCCTGCCCTGCTGCAATGCGTTACAACATGACTGAGACAAATTAGATCCCATGGCACAACAACTAGAAGCAGATAAAGCAAAAGAGGCCCAGGGTTATTCATCAGCAAGTCATAAGGCAGGGAGTTAACCCTTTAAGAACGCATCCGTGTGTCATTTTTAGATTTCTTTGGCTAAATTGCTATTTCAAAAAATAGCAGATCTACAAGCTCATAGCGTGGCATCGTGTGCCACACTATGAGCTTGTAGATCTGCTATTTTTTTTAGAAAAATCATGAACATCTGTGAAAATCTGTGAAAAAACATTTTAACTCAAATCTTTGCTTCTGGGGATTCTACAAATGTCTTCTAAATCCTAACAGTTTTAAAATATATATATACTGTATGTTGCTATAATCAGTGGTTCTCAAACGTTTTCATGTCAAGCCCCCCAAAAATTATATGTATTTGGCCACGGACCCCCATCTCAAAATATGTTGTTCCAGGGACCCCCCCCCAGAAGCAAAGATCTGAGTTACAACTGTTCGCTTGTAAAAAATACATTCAAAGATTAGCACACATTTTCACGATTTTTCAAAAATAACAGATCTACAAGCTCGTATGAGCTTGTAGATCTGCTATGTTTGAATAGCCAAAGAACTCTAAAAATGACACGGTCCCCGGTTCCCGGTCTTAATGGGTTCATGAACCATAAAAAGGCTTATGTCAGGACAGATCATATAGGGCATTGGTTCTCAAAGTGGGGTCCGGGGACCCCCAGGGGTACTTGAGGGGGTTCCAGGGGGTCCCCAGCTAAATGATGGATAGGAACCAAATGGACCCTTATGGGTCTGTAACTCTGAGAGTGTACAAATGGAACCAAATGGACCCTAACGGGTCCATTTGGTTCCATTTGTACACTCTCAGAGTTAAATTAACATTGATTTCACAATATGAATTGGGGTCCCAGAGACATACATGCCATTAAATGGGGGTCCGTAGCCCTAATGCATGTCAAACTGGGGGTCCTTGAAATTAAAATGGTTGAAATCACTGCTAGAGAGCCGTAAAAATCTTCTATTATGGGGGTCCCTGGCTTATCTTTTCAAATGGGGGTCCGCGGTCTAATAAGTGTCTATTTGGGGGTCCTTGGCACGAAAAGGTTTGAGAACCACTGATATAGGGCATAGGTGAATAACCTCACTGGTACCTCTGTCTGTTCCCCCTGGAATAATATTTTCTACTCCTCAGTCCTCAGCAGCAAAACAATCCAAACAGGCAGAGAGGCAGGAGGGAGAGCAATGTGTGTGTGAAGGTCAGGAGGACTCTGATCACATGCTCTGGTCTTCTTTTTAGCAGAGGGGGGGGGGGGGGGGGGGACAGCAACGACGACGACCGACTGGTGCTCATGTCTTGTCAAGGCTATTTTTGCCTGCTGGCTTGCTTGGCTCAGCACATAGACACCACTGTTTACAAGGGCTGTTGACGGGGAGCCAGCCAGGGGGGGAGCCTCGGATCCAGGGGCTCCACTCTAGCTCTGCTGCCCAGACGGTCCATTCATCCACCAACCACCAGGCCAGGAAAACACTCACACACACACACAGACACTCTCACTATAGCCTGAAAAGATGCTCACAGTGCTGACAGATACCCCAGGGGTTTGGTGGGGGGGGACTAGTGGGATCGTATTCCTACTATCCCCATTCAGATCTCCCCCCAGCACACATCGTCGCTCAGGCAGTTAGTATGTCCATATTTCATCATTTAACCCATTGAGACCTGAAGCCGATTCTACATGTCTCCAAAATCTCAACAGTATTCTGAAAAACGTATGTTTCTATATCAGTGGTGCTCAATCTTTTTCATGTCAAGGACCCCCAAAATGATATGTATTTGGCCGCGGACCCCCATCAAAATATTTTGTTCCAGGGACCCCCAGAAGCAAAGTTTTGAGTTCGCTTTAAAAATATAAATAAATTTGCACACATTTTCACGATTTTTCAAAAATAGCAGATCTACAAGCTCGTAGCGCGGCACTCGGTGCCGTGCTATGAGCTTGTATATCTGCTATTTTTGGATAGCCAAAGTGTAAAATAATGCTTTTTAGCTCAAATCTAAAAATGACACAGTTCCAGGTCTTAATGGGTTAATATTTGTACATAAATGTATAACCCATTTTATACTTAGATTGTATGACTGTGTTGCACAAAAGTAGCAAAAATAGATCTACAAGCGAATCGCAATGTTGTGACCTTGAAAATGTGTTATTGAGTGGTGCCAACCACTCCTATATCTGACTTTGTCTGTGCGTCCGGGTGTATGTATGTCCAATAAACAAACATTGATGACAACATCAATACGGGGCTCATCAAAGGCACCGCTCTCTTCACACAGGGTGTGATTTTTTTTTAAACATCTTGGAACATGCCCAAAATAGGGGTAAAGTGGTATAGTGTATCTGTGGGTTTTATGGATATTTAACCATTAAAAAGTATTAACAAGCGATAGTGAGTGACTAAAATAATAATGACTACATTGATTGGATCCAGTGGAACACCGGTTATTTTTCCCATTATCTTAAAAGGTTACGGCTTTGGACATACAAAGAGTTTCTACCTGACAGCAACGCCAACGGCATGCATTTTCATAGGGCTGACGTTTTTGCACCATATTCACACTGATCATGAGACAAAAATCATCTCAAGCTACCGATAGCTTCCACCAGCAAACAGCCTCCCGTGTAACGAAACCTTCTCACATTCTACTACAGTTAGGGCGGGCCTTGCCAAGCCGTTGTCTTAGTTACAAATAAAAGGTTACACACAATACGCTTTGTCATCATAGTGTACTCTATACTCTACAGTTTCGAGTCTAAACAATAGATGAGTGTGCAGGCCAAGAGCCAGAAGTGTTGCCATCTGTCACCAAAACACCAAATGGTTTATACAGCTACACACAGACCTAGTCCTATAGAGGCTGAGGTCACCATCTGCACAGTAGGGGAAACTTGAATCCACACTCACTGTCATTGACCTCAGACAGTACAACTATTACCTCTGTCTACAACACTGGTATGTAACTCTCTCTCCACAGCACTATCACACAGCGTGACATCATGAACTGCAACAATAATAATAGCCCTGCCATCACAATAGAAGCGTTGACATGTAACCAGGGAAGTTAGGTCTCAAATAAAGCTCAGTCTATGCTTCCAGTTCCATCGTACACTTAATGTAAATACAACTATAGGAATGCACTTACCAGAATGCATCACAACAAACCCATGAATGGGAGGGGTGGGGGGGGGAGTGTGAGTGAGTGATGGGTCGTTCATGATTGATTAGTTCAAAATTGATTCGTTCAAAATAACTAGTTCTTTGGCGTGAACGTGAGCGAACCCGTTCACTTCCTGATACTGTTATGTTTACGCTTTCGTTCATACCCCCCCGTCCTCTCCCCCCGTACACAGGGACGGACGGGAGGGCAGGCTGTACACACGACGACATAATAATGACGCTCCCGCGATAGTGTCTTTCACTAGACAATAGCGCTACTGAGCGGTGAACGTGAACGAATCATTTGAACGGATCATTGCCGTGAACATCAACGCAACCGTTCGTTCACTGAAATGAACGTTTTTTTTGTCCGACCACTAGTACGCAGCAGCCATTAACCCATTAAGACCTGAGACCATGTCTAAAATCCTAAATCTAAATCCTAACAATTTTTCTGAAAAAAATATAAAAAAAATATTTTCACGATTTTTCAAAAATAGCAGATCTACAAGCTCGTAGCGTGGCACTCGGTGCCGCGCTATAAGCTTGTAGTTCTGCTATTTTTGAATAGCCAAAGAAATCTAAAGTGACACAGATGCGTTCCAGGTCTTAATGGGTTAATCACATCATGAACTGTGGCATCCCTTGCATGTCGAACAAAGGCAAACGCATACAATATAGCCGATCTACAAGGTCACACAACTTGTCGAGTTGCGATGCACTGTTGAGCTTGTAGATCGGCGGTTTGGTGCAGATGGGAAAAAAAGGGTAGACCCCTTGTTAAGAAACAACTTACCAGCACAAGCGTTGAGGAACAGCCAGTCTGTTTTCCTCATTCTGTTTTTTATCTGCTTTAGCTTTTTGAAGTCGATCTCTTGCTCCTCTCTGGTGCTCATGGCGCCGGCGGCCAGCTCTATCCTCTGGAAGTCCATCTTCACCTCTGTCTCCCTCTTGGAGGTGGGTGGGGATCTCCTCTGGCCTCCCTGGCCTCCTCCGCTGCAGCTGCCCCTCCACCGGGCCCTGTCCTAGAGTTGGACGATAAAAACTTCAAGTCAATATCACCAAGAATGACTTCATTTTTTTTGCCTCGATTACGTTTTATGTATGTATGTAGGTGTGTGTGTGTGTGTGTGTGTGTGTGTGTGTGTGTGTGTGTGTGTGTGTGTGTGTGTGTGTGTGTGTGTGTGTGTGTGTGTGTGTGTGTGCATATACTGAATAGCAGATCTACAAGCTAACAATGCATCGCGCTGCGATGTAACAAAGTATAATACATGGTTAAGTGGTTGATCAGACTAATCGATTTAGTCGATTATAAACAATCTATTAGAATTTTGTCATGTTGATTTGTTGATGTATAAAAATAAACTGCTCAAAAAAATAAAGGGAACACTTTGATCCCTCAATTCTTTTGAGCGGTTTTCGTTAGCATTATGTACACAGTTCATGAAAAAACTCAAAGGAATTAATAAGGGATCAAAGTGTTCACTTTATTTTTTTGAGCAGTGTATATATATTTAAAAAGACAAAAAGCCTTGCTTCTCATGTCCAAGATTGGAGGAGTTTTGGAGGGAGGTTGGGCATGGAAATACAGAGGATCTTGTTAATATTGTACCAGAACCAAAATTATTTCTGCTTGGCCTCTATCCAGTTGGACGCCGTATAAGGTGCAATGAACAAATGTTTATAGATATCCGTCGTTTTACAGGCTAAAAGAGTATAATAACATTATCCTGGAAGATGCCGGACAAGCATTGCACAGTGGGTCAGGGAAATGGCAACCTAAAAATTACATTTATTCTTAAGGACAAACAAGATATGTTTGAGGGGGTGTGGGGTCGTTTTATACAATATGTCAAAAAGAAAATCTGTCACATTTAATGGAAGAACCTGGAGAGGAGTAGTGCTGATGTTATTGTTATTGCTGTGTGGTCCTTTTATGTAATTACCCATTTTGTTTTCTGTATTGTAATATAATGTTGGAATGTTGTTTGGAAAAAGAAAAAAAATCAATACATATATAATATAGCCCAGCCCTACCCTGGCCTGCTCGTTGATGACGGGGGAGGGCTCCGGCGACTCGGCCAGCTCTATGGCGTTGTCCTGGTGGATGTTGTTGTTGGGCTTGGCGTGGTCGCACACCACGCACTTGCTGGTCTTGGGCAAGTTCTGGTATGTGCAGCCCGCGCAAGTCCAGTGCTGCTGGCGGGTGTTGAGCCTGTTCTTGTCGTTGTACTCCTCGCAGGAGGGGTCCACGGGGGACGGGCTGCTCGCGGGGCGGCAGCCGCCCGCATTGGAGCCGCCCCCCGACGACGAGGTCTGGGGCTGAGACTCCGTGGGGCTGCAGGTCCTCTGGCGCTGCGACAGGCACTGCGTGCAGCGGATGGCCCGGGGCCAGTTCAGGTAGGTGCACAGGTGGCAGGACCACTTGCTGGCGGCCTCGGCCGTGTTGTTGAGCGGCCTGACCCGGGGCCGGGCGCTGGAGTCCGGGCAGATGAGGGGGCTGTTAGTGTTGTTGCCACTGTTGTTGTCTGTCCTTGGCACTAGGTCCCATTCCTCCCGACCCGGGCTGCTCCGGTAAGGTTCCTCTGTGATGATGGCGGTGGGACCTCTGGACCTCTGCGCGCGGCACATGGTGCACTTGGCCGCGGAGGGCCAGTTTTCGTAGGTGCAATAGTCGCAGGACCATTTCGTCTTGTTCTCCGTCATCGTGGATTTGCTTCTGTTTTTTTTTTTGGTTCAACCTGTACAGAATAAAACAGCAGGATTAGACAAACCACATGCAAAGTGTGCAAGCACGCACTCACGGTCTGTCTGTGTCCTCTATTTAATAGAGGACACAGACAGACCGTGTGTGCGTCTTCAACAGGGGTCTTCAACAGGGGGTCTGCTCAGAGTTACTACAAGAGGGCCACCAAATCTTTGTGTTATAGGATTTTTTTGATTTCTCTTTTTTATATTTACCACTTGAACCCTATCATCACTATTCTGAGGAACATTAGCCGAAAATAGCAGATCTACAAGCTCACAACGAGAGCTTATCTGCTTTTTTCAGCAAAGCGGTTTGGAGTAGAGGGAAAAAGGAGCAAAGCAAGAACAGGCCAAAAGGTGAAGTTTACTAATAATTGAGGGTTAAATATCTGAAATAGACGACACAACCCTGATCAATGAAGCTAGCTACCTCTTATGAAAATGTAGTGGGGATCCCTGCTTCAGCTGTCTCTTAGCTAAGGGGTCCTCCTTATAGCCTGAAAAACGTTGAAGACCCCTGCTCTATTACACGACTGCACTGGAAATGGAACCATAAACTAGTCTTGGGTCAGAGTCCAGTCCACTCTCCTGGGTCAACAATGAACTTGGACTAATGTCAATGTGTTCAGGATTATGCAAACTGTCTATTGGAATAGTTAGGTCATCTTTGGGGACAGCAGCTGTATTTCCCCTCAGAGTCACAGAGGGTAGTTATATAAACATAATAAAATGTGAAAAATAAAATAATAATAATAAAATAAATGATAATAAAATGTAAAAAATAAAAATGGTCAGGTCATCTTTGGGGACAGCAGCTGTATTTCCCCTCAGGCAGAGTGTAGTTATATAACATAATAAAATGTGAACAATACAATAATAATACAAATAAAATAAATAAATAATAATAAAATGTAAATAAATAAAAATGGTCAGGTCATCTTTGGGGACAGCAACTGTATTTCCCCTTAGACAGAGTGTAGTTATATAAACATAATGAAATGTGGAAAAAATACAATAATAATAAATAAATAAAATAAATAAATAATAATAATAAAAAATAAAAATGGTCAGGTCATCTTTGGGGACAGCAACTGCATTCCCCATCAGACAGGATGTAGTTATATAACAATAAAATGTGAACAATACAATAATAATACAAATAAAGTTAGAAAAATAATAAAATGTAAAAAACAAAAATGGTCAGGTCATCTTTGGGGACAGCAGCTGTATTTCCCCACAGACAGTGTAGTTACATAACATAATAAAATACCAGCCAGAGCTATTATATCGACATTATCGAGCACAGTTTGGCAGCCAGGGGTTTATTAAACATGTTATTATGGGTAGTTAGCGTTAGCATAGCAGCTCGTGTAAATGTTAAAGATGTTAACACACTCACTATAGGGTTCTTTAGCTGCTTTAGTTTGATAATAATAACTACTAGCCAAACAGCTAACAGTTAGCTTGGGGGGTAATGTTGTTGACTACAGTATGTAACATAAACCGTTAAATAGTCTGACGAGGAGGAAAAGCGTCTCGTTAAATAACATTACGTAACAAACTAAACACGACTATTACAGACATGTCAAACTATCTTACCGTGTCACGGTTCTCTGCTGTGTTTCTGGAGTCCCGTAGAAAAAGCACAACAGACGTAGAAAAACCACAACAAACCCTCAGTCCACTAGTCCTCCTCCTCCTCCTCCTCGATCTAGTTCAATAATCCAAGTGTATTTCAAAAGCATTTATACTCCCTCACGTCATTACATGTTTAACAATAATACTAGCTAAACGACGCCAGCGTAAAGAAGCCCCTTGTCTTCTATATCATGTTGTAAATAAATCCCCCTCACGGTCACAGTCTACACAGTCACTCCATGGTTGTTTTTTTCACATCGTCTCCTCCGTGTTTTAATGGCGGCGACGGGGAGACAAATGAACACCAGGGGCAAAATAAACGCTCAGCCTCAACACAGAGCAGAGAGAGGCAGGCCAGGCTGCCTGGCTCCGTCACGAATCATCTGGTACACAACACAACGGGATTGGACCAGGACTAGATGCGTTACTTTGAAAAAGAGTAACACTGTGGCCGATCACAAAGTAATAGAACAACAACATTATCCTTTGATGTCCCTTCAATAAAGGTATAATCTAGTAAACGGTGACTGTAAACCTGTACATCTATATATCTATCCATTCATCTATAAGTGTGTCCCCTTTTGGCCTTAGTTGTTGTTGGGGTATTTGCCAATTAAAGGTAGGGTAAGTGATATACAATGTTAATGTTATCTAAATCTAATTGTCTAAATGTCATAATCGATTAAATACATATATGATAGTCTTGATCCAAGGCTAGGTAAGTGTCAGTGATATTTTTGGTTAAAACAAACAGTTTTGGGGTTAAAAGGTTAAATCACTATATTCTGATAGTAATCATTGCTATATAGTGTTTGTTCAGTAAAGGTATATCTCCAGCTCTTTAATAAACAGAAAATACATTTTCAGGTGGGTTGCCAATTTCAGCCAATCAGGAGACAGTACCCATTTATCAGCTTCAATGCTCCTCTACATTTACTCATATAGCCTAACTATTAGGAGCAGTGGGCGCTATGAAGCTTCTATTTCTGGAATGTATATTAATGAATAAAACGTTATTATTTTAACCAATATGTAGGGAAGAGTATATAACTAGCACATGTACAGTGTTTGAAGGTGTTCTAGTCCCTATAGTCTTCTATTATCTTCCCAGGCCAAACAGGGATTCCCTCTTAGACTTAAACGGTATCAAACATTTAATCCCATCTGGGATTTGAACTCATGGCCTTCCTCCAACAACAGGCAGAGAGTCTACCACTACACTATTGTGCAACTCTCATGCCTGTAATCAGGCCACTTGTTTTGGAAAGCGTTCGTTTTAGTTCACTCAATGTCAACAAATACATGACTCCTTAAATGACTTGAAAACAAGGCAGGCGTGCCGACAGCGAGGCCTTGAGACTCATGAGGCGCCCGTGGAAGCTGCTAGTCGAGCGAGTGCCCACGGCAATAAAACAATGGCCTAACACGTCAACAAGCACAGCATCCAAGTATATAACGGAATAACGCTGGACGGAATATGTTATCACTAGAACCAAAACGAGCCTTGCTGTGCATCTCAGCAATTAGGAGTTTGGTTTTGGGGACAACTGGTTTGGGAATCGCATACACTAAACAGTCATAACAACTCTGCTCCAGGTGAGGCTCGAACTCACAACCTCGGCATTGCTCAGCAGGTTACTGTTGTATAAGTACCGCGCGCTAACCGATTGCGCCACTGGAGCTTTTATATATGTGTTGTTACCTTATAATGAAGTTCAAGTTGTCTGTCTGTGTGTGTAATGTTTTAACCTTATCTGACCTGGAGTGTGGGCCGGGGCTTGGGTGTGAGTTTTCGACCCCTTCTGAAAAACAAGGTCAAGTGTCACTGAAACGTCGTAGTAAATGGACAAGTTGTCTGATGTGGTTTACCGGGTTCAGCTGGTAGGGGACCATAAGGTGGTTCTCCATCAGAACCATCTGGCATCTTACCAGCTGAGCTCAGAGTAACCTGGTGGAGGAGAGAGAGACAATCCACACTGGACATCCATCCCTCAACCTGGGACACAATGAACCCTCCGAGACTTGGGAAACGCACGCTCCCTCCGTGCATCTCAGCCAATTACGGTACAACGATTTGGTGCGTGCTTTTGAGGACAACTTGAGTGGGAATTGAATACACACTTATTACACTATAAGAACTCTGCTCCAGGTGAGGCTCGAACTCACAACCTCGGCATTGCTCAGCAGGTTACTGTTATATAAGTACCGTGCGCTAACCGATTGCGCCACTGGAGCTTTTATACATGTCATTACTCTGTAATGAAGTTGAAGTTGTCTGTCTGTGTGTGTAATATTTTAGCCTTATCTGACCTGGAGTGTGGGCGGGATTAAAAGACAGACAAACAGACAGGCCTACACTGTGCACAGCCAAAATAAATCTCCAGGTGAGGCTTGAACTCGCAATATTTGCATTGCTCAGCAGTTAACTGTTGAACAAGTACCACATGCTAACCAATTGCACCCGTGGAGCATTTACATATTCTTTATATATAAGCTGACGACTGTGAACCGTCAATCAGCTTGTTCAGGTTTCAGTCACAGAGTACTTAGAGGCCATGTTTCAGGTTTCAGGCACAAAGTACTTGGAGGCATGCCTATGAATAAGGTATCTATGACATCAATACTACACCGAAAGAAAGCCGTGCTACTCCAGCCTTGCTGTCCTCAATGACCTGCTGTATCACCAATGGTGTGTACCTGAAGAGGGAGGTGAAATACAATAGCTCCTGGTACCCCGTAGCCTACATGACCAAGCACTTCAACTACCACTGGTTCATGGCTTGGTGGGGCAGGCGGTATTGGGGTCTCCAAAACCCTACACGTTGTGGAGCTGTGTATCCACATGTGTGACCTTTACACTGCCCAAAAGACCCTACCTGGTGTAGTACCAGGTAGGCCCCCCCTGGAATGGGGGTAATGGTCAACATTCTGGGCCATTTCCTTGTCAAAAGCCACAGAAACTGCTGTTTCAGAGCAGAATGCTGCTACCATGGCAGGGAAACCGGTCACCAAGATTGGCACACCTAGGGAGTTACAACGATAAGGTGTGTGTGCTTTTGAGGACATCTTGATTGGGAATTGAATACACGTTTAATACACTAAACAGCCATAAGAACTCTGCTCCAGGTGAGGCTCGAACTCACAACCTCGGCATTGCTCAGCAGGTTACTGTCATATAAGTACCGCGCGCTAACCGATTGCGCCACTGGAGCTTTTGTAATAACATGTTAATAATAAAGTTACGTGTGATTTGTGTGTGGAATGTTTTACATTTAACCCAATCTGACTAGGGGTTTGGGCGTGATTAAAGGACAGATGAAAAGACAGGCCTACACTACACAGCCATATACAAAATTACTGTAGGTGAGATTTGAACTAACACACTCAGCAATGCTCAGTAGTTAACGCTCCCTCCGTGCATTTCAGCCAATTACAGTACAACGATTAGGTGATTGCTTTTGAGGACTTGAATACACACATATTACACTACACAGCCACAAGAAACCTGCTCCAGGTGAGGCTCGAACTCACAACCTCGGCATTGCTCAGCAGGTTACTGTCATATAAGTACCGCGCGCTAACCGATTGCGCCACTGGGGCTTCTGATCACACAAGAACATTAATTGATTGTCAGTGATTAAAGGACAGATGAAAAAGACAAGCCTATACTATACAGCCATAACAACATTACACCAGGTGAGATTTGAACTAACAAACTCAGCATTGCTCAGTAGTTAACGCTCCCTCCGTGCATTTCAGCCAATTACGGTACAACGATTGGGTGCATGCTTTTGAGGACAACTTGATTAGGACTTGAATACACGCTTATTACACTACACAGCCATAAGAAACCTGCTCCAGGTGAGGCTTGAACTCACAACCTCGGCATTGCTCAGCAGGTTACTGTCATATAAGTACCGCGCGCTAACCGATTGCGCCACTGGGGCTTCTGATCACACACATAAGAACATTAATTGTCTGTCTGTGATTAAAGGACAGATGAAAAAGACAGGCCTATACTATACAGCCATAAAAGCATTACTCCAGGTGAGATTTGAACTAACAAACTCAGCATTGCTCAGCAATTAATGCTCCCTCCGTGCATTTCAGCCAATTACAGTACAACGACGATTGGGTGAGTGCTTTTAAGGACTTGATAGGGAATTGAATACACGCTTATTACACTACAAAGCCATAAGATATCTGCTCCAGGTGAGGCTCGAACTCACAACCTCGGCATTGCTCAGCAGGTTACTGTCATATAAGTACCGCGCGCTAACCGATTGCGCCACTGGGGCTTCTGATCACTCCTTGATAAGAACATTAATTGTCTGTCTGTGATTAAATGACAGATGAAAAAGACAGGCCTATACTATACAACCATAAAAACATTACTCCAGGTGAGATTTGAACTAACAAACTCAGCAGTTAATGCTCCCTCCATGCATTTCAGCCAATTACGGTACAACGATTGGGTGCGTGCTTTTGAGTGCAACTTGATTAAGAATTGAATACACGCTTATTACACTACACAGCTATAAGAAATCTGCTCCAGGTGAGGCTCGAACTCACAACCTCGGCATTGCTCAGCAGGTTACTGTCATATAAGTACCGCGCGCTAACCGATTGCGCCACTGGGGCACACATTGATAAGAACATCAATTGTCTGTTTGTGATTAAAGGACAGATGAAAGAGACAGGCCTATACTATACAGCCATAAAAACATTACTCCAGGTGAGATTTGAACTAACAAACTCTGCATTGCTCAGTAGTTAACGCTCCCTCCGTGCATTTCAGCCAATTACGGTACAACGATTGGGTGCGTGCTTTTGAGTGCAACTTGATTAGGAATTGAATACACGCTTATTACACTACACAGCTATAAGAAATCTGCTCCAGGTGAGGCTCGAACTCACAACCTCGGCATTGCTCAGCAGGTTACTGTCTTATAAGTACCGCGCGCTAACCGATTGCGCCACAGGAGCTTTCAATTACTTTTTGATAATAACATTAAGGGTGCGTTCGGAAATACACTAAATACACTACACAGCCATAAACAAAGTTAATCCAGGCGAGGCTGGTACACACTGGACCCTCTGAGCCTTGAGAAAGACCCACTCTCTCTGTGCATTTCAGCACAACGATTGTGTGTGTGCTTGCTTTTGAGGACAACTCGATTGGGGATTGAGCACACGCTTATTACACAGCTTATTAGTGAATAGGATACTTATTACACTACACACAGCCATAAGAACTCTGCTCCAGGTGAGGCTCGAACTCACAACCTCGGCATTGCTCAGCAGGTTACTGTCATATAAGTACCGCGCGCTAACCGATTGCGCCACTGGGGCTTCTGATCACTCCTTGATAAGAACATTAATTGTCTGTCTGTGATTAAAGGACAGATGAAAAAGACAGGCCTATATCATACAGCCATAAAAGCATTACTCCAGGTGAGATTTGAACTAACAAACTCAGCAGTTAATGCTCCCTCCGTGCATTTCAGCCAATTACGGTACAACGATTGAGTGCGTGCTTTTGAGGACAACTTGATTAGGAATTGAATACACGCTTATTACACTACACAGCTATAAGATATCTGCTCCAGGTGAGGCTCGAACTCACAACCTCGGCATTGCTCAGCAGGTTACTGTCATATAAGTACCGCGCGCTAACCGATTGCGCCACTGGGGCTTCTGATCACACCTTGATAAGAACATTAATTGTCTGTCTGTGATTAAAGGACAGATGAAAAAGACAGGCCTATATTATACAGCCATAAAAGCAGCTCCAGGTGAGATCTGAACTAACAAACTCAGCAGTTAATGCTCCCTCCGTGCATTTCAGCCAATTAGGGTACAACGATTGGGTGCGTGCTTTTGAGGACAACTTGATTAGGAATTGAATACACGCTTATTACACTACACAGCTATAAGAAATCTGCTCCAGGTGAGGCTCGAACTCACAACCTCGGCATTGCTCAGCAGGTTACTGTCATATAAGTACCGCGCGCTAACCGATTGCGCCACTGGGGCACACATTGATAATAACATCAATTGTCTGTTTGTGATTAAAGGACAGATGAAAGGGACAGGCCTATACTATACAGCCATAAAAACATTACTCCAGGTGAGATTTGAACTAACAAACTCTGCATTGCTCAGTAGTTAACGCTCCCTCCGTGCATTTCAGCCAATTGGGGTACAACGATTGGGTGCGCTCTTTTGAGGACAAATTGATTAGGAATTGAATACACGCTTATTACACTACACGGCTATAAGATATCTGCTCCAGGTGAGGCTCGAACTCACAACCTCGGCATTGCTCAGCAGGTTACTGTCTTATAAGTACCGCGCGCTAACCGATTGCGCCACAGGAGCTTTCAATTACTTTTTGATAATAACATTAAGGGTGCGTTCGAAAATACACTAAATACGCTACACAGCCATAAACAAAGTTAATCCAGGCGAGGCTGGTACACACTGGACCCTCTGAGCCTTGAAAAAGACCCACTCTCTCTGTGCATTTCAGCACAACGATTGTTGTGCTTGCTTTTGAGGACAACTCGATTGGGGATTGAGCACACGATTATTACACAGCTTATTAGTGAATAGGATACTTATTACACTACACACAGCCATAAGAACTCTGCTCCAGGTGAGGCTTGAACTCACAACCTCAGCATTGCTCAGCAGGTTACTGTCATATAAGTACCGCGCGCTAACCGATTGCGCCACTGGGGCTTCTGATCACACCTTGATAAGAACATTAATTGTCTGTGATTAAAGGACAGATGAAAAAGACAGGCCTATATGATACAGCCATAAAAGCATTACTCCAGGTGAGATTTGAACTAACAAACTCAGCAGTTAATGCTCCCTCCGTGCATTTCAGCCAATTACGGTACAACGATTGGGTGCGTGCTTTTGAGGACAACTTGATTAGGAATTGAATACACGCTTATTACACTACACAGCTATAAGAAATCTGCTCCAGGTGAGGCTCGAACTCACAACCTCGGCATTGCTCAGCAGGTTACTGTCATATAAGTACCGCGCGCTAACCGATTGCGCCACTGGGGCTTCTGATCACTCCTTGATAAGAACATTAATTGTCTGTCTGTGATTAAAGGACAGATGAAAAAGACAGGCCTATATCATACAGCCATAAAAGCATTACTCCAGGTGAGATTTGAACTAACAAACTCAGCAGTTAATGCTCCCTCCGTGCATTTCAGCCAATTACGGTACAACGATTGAGTGCGTGCTTTTGAGGACAACTTGATTAGGAATTGAATACACGCTTATTACACTACACAGCTATAAGATATCTGCTCCAGGTGAGGCTCGAACTCACAACCTCGGCATTGCTCAGCAGGTTACTGTCATATAAGTACCGCGCGCTAACCGATTGCGCCACTGGGGCTTCTGATCACACCTTGATAAGAACATTAATTGTCTGTCTGTGATTAAAGGACAGATGAAAAAGACAGGCCTATATTATACAGCCATAAAAGCAGCTCCAGGTGAGATCTGAACTAACAAACTCAGCAGTTAATGCTCCCTCCGTGCATTTCAGCCAATTAGGGTACAACGATTGGGTGCGTGCTTTTGAGGACAACTTGATTAGGAATTGAATACACGCTTATTACACTACACAGCTATAAGAAATCTGCTCCAGGTGAGGCTCGAACTCACAACCTCGGCATTGCTCAGCAGGTTACTGTCATATAAGTACCGCGCGCTAACCGATTGCGCCACTGGGGCACACATTGATAATAACATCAATTGTCTGTTTGTGATTAAAGGACAGATGAAAGGGACAGGCCTATACTATACAGCCATAAAAACATTACTCCAGGTGAGATTTGAACTAACAAACTCTGCATTGCTCAGTAGTTAACGCTCCCTCCGTGCATTTCAGCCAATTGGGGTACAACGATTGGGTGCGCTCTTTTGAGGACAAATTGATTAGGAATTGAATACACGCTTATTACACTACACGGCTATAAGATATCTGCTCCAGGTGAGGCTCGAACTCACAACCTCGGCATTGCTCAGCAGGTTACTGTCTTATAAGTACCGCGCGCTAACCGATTGCGCCACAGGAGCTTTCAATTACTTTTTGATAATAACATTAAGGGTGCGTTCGAAAATACACTAAATACGCTACACAGCCATAAACAAAGTTAATCCAGGCGAGGCTGGTACACACTGGACCCTCTGAGCCTTGAAAAAGACCCACTCTCTCTGTGCATTTCAGCACAACGATTGTTGTGCTTGCTTTTGAGGACAACTCGATTGGGGATTGAGCACACGATTATTACACAGCTTATTAGTGAATAGGATACTTATTACACTACACACAGCCATAAGAACTCTGCTCCAGGTGAGGCTTGAACTCACAACCTCAGCATTGCTCAGCAGGTTACTGTCATATAAGTACCGCGCGCTAACCGATTGCGCCACTGGGGCTTCTGATCACTCCTTGATAAGAACATTAATTGTCTGTCTGTGATTAAAGGACAGATGAAAAAGACAGGCCTATATCATACAGCCATAAAAGCATTACTCCAGGTGAGATTTGAACTAACAAACTCAGCAGTTAATGCTCCCTCCGTGCATTTCAGCCAATTACGGTACAACGATTGAGTGCGTGCTTTTGAGGACAACTTGATTAGGAATTGAATACACGCTTATTACACTACACAGCTATAAGATATCTGCTCCAGGTGAGGCTCGAACTCACAACCTCGGCATTGCTCAGCAGGTTACTGTCATATAAGTACCGCGCGCTAACCGATTGCGCCACTGGGGCTTCTGATCACACCTTGATAAGAACATTAATTGTCTGTCTGTGATTAAAGGACAGATGAAAAAGACAGGCCTATATTATACAGCCATAAAAGCAGCTCCAGGTGAGATCTGAACTAACAAACTCAGCAGTTAATGCTCCCTCCGTGCATTTCAGCCAATTAGGGTACAACGATTGGGTGCGTGCTTTTGAGGACAACTTGATTAGGAATTGAATACACGCTTATTACACTACACAGCTATAAGAAATCTGCTCCAGGTGAGGCTCGAACTCACAACCTCGGCATTGCTCAGCAGGTTACTGTCATATAAGTACCGCGCGCTAACCGATTGCGCCACTGGGGCACACATTGATAATAACATCAATTGTCTGTTTGTGATTAAAGGACAGATGAAAGGGACAGGCCTATACTATACAGCCATAAAAACATTACTCCAGGTGAGATTTGAACTAACAAACTCTGCATTGCTCAGTAGTTAACGCTCCCTCCGTGCATTTCAGCCAATTGGGGTACAACGATTGGGTGCGCTCTTTTGAGGACAAATTGATTAGGAATTGAATACACGCTTATTACACTACACGGCTATAAGATATCTGCTCCAGGTGAGGCTCGAACTCACAACCTCGGCATTGCTCAGCAGGTTACTGTCTTATAAGTACCGCGCGCTAACCGATTGCGCCACAGGAGCTTTCAATTACTTTTTGATAATAACATTAAGGGTGCGTTCGAAAATACACTAAATACGCTACACAGCCATAAACAAAGTTAATCCAGGCGAGGCTGGTACACACTGGACCCTCTGAGCCTTGAAAAAGACCCACTCCCTCTGTGCATTTCAGCACAACGATTGTTGTGCTTGCTTTTGAGGACAACTCGATTGGGGATTGAGCACACGATTATTACACAGCTTATTAGTGAATAGGATACTTATTACACTACACACAGCCATAAGAACTCTGCTCCAGGTGAGGCTTGAACTCACAACCTCAGCATTGCTCAGCAGGTTACTGTCATATAAGTACCGCGCGCTAACCGATTGCGCCACTGGGGCTTCTGATCACACCTTGATAAGAACATTAATTGTCTGTGATTAAAGGACAGATGAAAAAGACAGGCCTATATGATACAGCCATAAAAGCATTACTCCAGGTGAGATTTGAACTAACAAACTCAGCAGTTAATGCTCCCTCCGTGCATTTCAGCCAATTACGGTACAACGATTGGGTGCGTGCTTTTGAGGACAACTTGATTAGGAATTGAATACACGCTTATTACACTACACAGCTATAAGAAATCTGCTCCAGGTGAGGCTCGAACTCACAACCTCGGCATTGCTCAGCAGGTTACTGTCATATAAGTACCGCGCGCTAACCGATTGCGCCACTGGGGCACACATTGATAATAACATCAATTGTCTGTTTGTTATTAAAGGACAGATGAAAGAGACAGGCCTATACTATACAGCCATAAAAACATTACTCCAGGTGAGATTTGAACTAACAAACTCTGCATTGCTCAGTAGTTAACGCTCCCTCCGTGCATTTCAGCCAATTGGGGTACACCGATTGGGTGCGCTCTTTTGAGGACAAATTGATTAGGAATTGAATACACGCTTATTACACTACACAGCTATAAGAAATCTGCTCCAGGTGAGGCTCGAACTAACAACCTCGGCATTGCTCAGCAGGTTACTGTCATATAAGTACCGCGCGCTAACCGATTGCGCCACTGGAGCTTTTAATTACTTTTTGATAATAACATTAAGGGTGCGTTCGGAAATACACTAAATACACTACACAGCCATAAACAAAGTTAATCCAGGCGAGGCTGGTACACACTGGACCCTCTGAGCCTTGAGAAAGACCCACTCTCTCTGTGCATTTCAGCACAACGATTCTGTGTGTGCTTGCTTTTGAGGACAACTCGATTGGGGATTGAGCACACGCTTATTACACAGCTTATTAGTGAATAGGATACTTATTACACTACACACAGCCATAAGAACTCTGCTCCAGGTGAGGCTTGAACTCACAACCTCAGCATTGCTCAGCAGGTTACTGTCATATAAGTACCGCGCGCTAACCGATTGCGCCACTGGGGCTTCTGATCACACCTTGATAAGAACATTAATTGTCTGTCTGTGATTAAAGGACAGATGAAAAAGACAGGCCTATACTATACAGCCATAAAAGCATTACTCCAGGTGAGATTTGAACTAACAAACTCAGCAGTTAATGCTCCCTCCGTGCATTTCAGCCAATTACGGTACAACGATTGGGTGCGTGCTTTTGAGGACAACTTGATTAGGAATTGAATACACGCTTATTACACTACACAATTATAAGAAATCTGCTCCAGGTGAGGCTCGAACTCACAACCTCAGCATTGCTCAGCAGGTTACTGTCATGTAAGTACCGCGCGCTAACCGATTGCGCCACTGGGGCTTCTGATCACACACATAAGAACATTAATTGTCTGTCTGTGATTAAAGGACAGATGAAAGAGACAGGCCTATAAATGGTAAATGGTGCATTTATATAGCGCTTCTATCCGAAGCGCTTTACATTGATTGTGCCATTAACCCATTCACACACACATTCATACACCGATGGCGGAGGAAACCATGCAAGGCACCAACCTGCTCATCGGGAGCAATTAGGGGTTCAGCGTCTTGCTCAAGGACACTTCGACACTAACTCTAGGGGAGCGCCCCAGCCCGGGATCAAACTGGGAACCTTGCGGTTTTCCAGTTCACTCTACCCGGCCACTCTACCCCTGAGCCACTGCCGCCCTATACTATACAGCCATAAAAACATTACTCAGGGTGAGATTTGAACTAACAAACTCTGCATTGCTCAGTAGTTAACGCTCCCTCCGTGCATTTCAGCCAATTGGGGTACAACGATTGGGTGCGCTCTTTTGAGGACAAATTGATTAGGAATTGAATACACGCTTATTACACTACACAGCTATAAGACATCTGCTCCAGGTGAGGCTCGAACTCACAACCTCGGCATTGCTCAGCAGGTTACTGTCATATAAGTACCGCGCGCTAACCGATTGCGCCACTGGGGCTTCTGATCACTCATTGATAAGAACATTAATTGTCTGTCTGTGATTAAAGGACAGATGAAAAAGACAGGCCTATATTATACAGCCATAAAAGCATGACTCCAGGTGAGATTTGAACTAACAAACTCAGCTTTGCTCAGTAGTTAATGCTCCCTCCGTGCATTTCAGCCAATTACGGTACAACGATTGGGTGTGTGCTTTTGAGGACAACTTGATTAGGAATTGAATACACGCTTATTACACTACACAGCCATAAGAAACCTGCTCCAGGTGAGGCTCGAACTCACAACCTCGGCATTGCTCAGCAGGTTACTGTCATATAAGTACCGCGCGCTAACCGATTGCGCCACTGGGGCTTCTATGAAGTTTTCAATAACAATCTTATACTGTCTTATGTATACGTTTTATATTTTACCCAATCTGACTTGGGGTGTGGGTGTAATTAAAAGACAGATTAACAAGACAGGCCTACACTACACAGCCATAAAAAAGTTACTCCAGGTGAGGTTTGACCTAACATCTCAGCAATTAACTAGTATAAATATCACACGTTAACCAATTGCACCACTGAAGTATTTACATATACTCTATACATACAAGCTGACGACTGCAACTCATCAATCAGCTTGTTCAGGTTTCAGGCAAAAAGTATACTTTGGATTGACGTACGTTGTCAGTACTGCTTGTGTCTATCTGACGACATATATACACACACACACACACACACACACACACACACACACACACACACACACACACACACACACACACACACACACACACACACACACACACACACACACACACACACACACACACACACACACACACACACACACACACACACAGAGTACTGACGTCATGACAAAAGGTCCAAGTGTCCCTGACCTGGCTCCTCAACTTTAAGGAGCTTTTAGGACAGCAGCCTGGTAGCTTGAGATGTTCCAAGGGTATAATTATTCTAGGTGCACCACAGAGTGGTGAAGTGACCCGGGAAACCCTCACAGAGGCTGGGGTCTGAAAACGGGCCTCTGATTCCTGATGCATGGGGGAGGACTTTGCTCCAAACGCTTGGGTGTGAGTTTTCGACCCCTCCTGAAAAACAAGGTCAAGTGTCACTGAAACCTCGTAGTAAATGGACAAGTTTTCTCACGTGGTTTACTTGGTTCAGCTGGTAGGGGGCCATGGTTCTCCATCAGAATCATCTGGCATCTTCTTTCCAGCTGAGCTCAGAGAGAGTACAACCTGGTGTAGGAGAGAGAGACACTCCACACTGGACAACCCTCACCCTGGGAAACACTGAACCCCCCGAGCCTTGTGTGATTTGTGTGTGGAATGTTTCAGCAAAATTTGACTTGGGGTGTGGGCTTGATTAAAAGACAGATGAACAAGACAGGCCTACAGTACACAGCCATAAAAAAAGTTACTCCAGGTGAGGCTGGTACACACTGGACCCTCCGAGGAAACGCAGGTTACTGTCATATAAGTACCGCGTGCTAACCGATTGCGCCACTGGGGCTTCTGTGAACTTTTCAATAACAATCTCATATTGTCTTATGAAATGCCATCAGAATCATCTGGCATTTTACCAGCTTCTTTCCAGCTGAGCTCAGAGTAAGCTGGTGGAGGAGAGAGAGACACTCCACACTGGACATCCCTCACCCTGGGAAACACTGGATCCTCCGCTCCGAGCCTTAGGACACGGCGTGTGCCCTATCACTTCCGGGACTTTGTATTGGACAAACTTTTATTGTTTATTGCTGGTGATTTATGTTATTTCAAGCACATACGCACGCGCGCGCGCACGCACGCACGCACGCACGCACGCACGCACACACACACACACACACACACACACACACACACACACACACACACACACACACACACACACACACACACACACACACACACACACACACACACACACACACACACACACACACACACACACACACACACACACACACACACCTTATCTGCAGTAAACAATATCAGAAAGATAGAAACATGTGTGCTGTATGCAGTTGCTTGTCGTGATAATAGGTAGTTGTTTTTCATTTTTTTGTTTTTATCAAACAAGGTACAATGCTTACAACATACATACAAACATAACATTTGATTTAAAACATGAGTAGAGCAATATTAACTAGAACTTTAAAATAAAATCATTAAGAGGCATGGAATGCTTAGTTTAGCAAATAAAGGGTTTATTCTGAGCAATATTTCAAAGTTTCAAAATATATTTGGCTAAAAGTGTCTCTCTAACATTTGGTATTTAAACAAATGTGCTGGTGGGTCTGATTGTTTAACAAGAAACAGAAGGTTTACAAAATATAATAATCATCCTTATCAAAATCTTTACCCAAAAAGTAGGCTGCCTAGGCTATGTGTGATGTAGCCCTGAAACATGACTGTCTATACCATTGGTTCTCAAAGTGGGGTCCAGGGACCCCCAGGGGTCCTTGAGGGAGTTCCAGGGGGTCCCCAGCTAAATGATAGATTAGGCACCAAATGGACCCTTGGGTCTGTAACTCTGAGAAATGGAACCAAACATTTGGTTCCATTTGTACACTCTCAGAGTTAAATTGACATAGATTTTACAATATAAATTGCGGTCCATGTGATAGCGATGCCATTAAATGGGGGTCTGTAGCTTAATGCATGTCAAACTGGGGGTCCTTGAAATTAAAATGGTTGAAAATCACTGCTAGAGACGTAAAAATCTTCTCTTATGGTGGGTCCCTGGCTTATCTTTTTAAATGGGGGTCCACGGGCTAATAAGTGTCAATTTGGGGGTCCTTGACATGAAAAAGTTTGAGAACCACTGGTCTATACAAGCGTCATGTGAACCATGGCTATGTGTGATGCATCTCTGTGTGTACAATTTCTGGTTATGAAATTCATGTATTTCCCAAACAGTTTAGCTATACAAACTTCAATCAACACATGTATTATCCCAAAAGTCCTATTTTATAGTCAGTTGTTTTTACAAGCATCAAACAATTTATTAAAGTTTATTTACATAATTTCCCCCCTTGCTGTCAGTCAGTCACAAACACGCCCCCCCCGCATGTCAAATTACGTCACAGACAAAGATGGCAGCCTACTTGCGCCGGGTGCATCACATAGCCATCCACGTCTCTAACGTGGACAAAATAGCCCACGAGCTAGTCTCCAAGTTCAAGTTCGACCTGTTCGCGGCGAGACTAACGGACGAGTCCAAGCAGTTGGCGTTCAGGAAGGGAGCCGCGGTGTTCGTGGTCAACGAGAGGTCAAATGAATCGAACGGATTGAATGAAAACACACCGATCACCCACAGAAACAACGAGACATGCGACGAAAACAAGGGCGATCATATGAAATGCCACTACGATGTGACCCCACGGTACCCCGTGGACACGGCGTGCAACGTGTGCTTCGAGGTGGAGGACGTGGAGAGGTCGTTCCGTGCTCTCCGTAACCATGGTTGTGACTTCCTGGTGCCCCCCACGGTGGTGAAAGATGACAAGGGGCTGGTCACCTACTCCGTGGTCAAGTCCATCGTGGGCAACGTGTGTCACACTCTGCTGGACAGAAGCCGCTACGACGGGGGTTTCCTGCCCGGGTTTGATGATGTTATTGTTGACACAACAAACCCCCTGGGAGAGAGTGACAGAGACTCTTGTCCTGTCACACATTTTGATCACATCACCTATGCTTGTCCAAAACAAACTAGTGGACAGGTTATGCAGTGGTACGAGAAGCTTTTCGGGTTTCAGAGGTTTTACATTGATCGGTAAGGAAATGAACAATTCTTAGTTAGCCTTAGATCAAGACTATCGTTGATGTATTTGATCGATTTTGACATCTACGAGTCTTAACGACCACCCCCCAGTTTGTCCTGAAATGTAACCAGCAAAGCCCGTACTTCTCCAAACACGTACAAATGCTAAATATAAGGTGCTTACCCGCTTGTCCCAAATGTTATCTAGGTGCCCGGTGTGTTTGTCGAATGTATTAGTCCATATTTTTCAATAAAGAAGTGTTTTAATCCCGTCTGTGGCCGTACGCCATTCCCCCCTCCCCCCCCCTCCCCCGCTCGTTCACTTCCTGTTTACATGAGTGTAATTCCGGCTTTCACCGGATGCGCCCCGTCACTACCGCCCATTATTAACTTCCGACAGAATGGGCCACAGACGGGATTAAAACACTTATTTATTGAAAAATGTGGATATAAAAATATGAAAATCGATAAATGACAACTACGGCTAGAAATGAATAATTCTCACAAAATACAGTACATGAATTGAAATTGACTTTGATTGATTGCATACTTTTATTGGTCAGAAATGTAAACAGCATGAGGTACAGTCAAGGCATTAAGGCTAATAGGATATCACAAAAAAGTCCTGGGGACTTGTTTCCATTGTGGTCCTCCTATGTATTCAATTCATCAACATAGCATAAACAAATAGCACAATAATACATGATCTCTATTATTTCCTTGTGACATATACAGTATATTAGTTGCATGTCCTTTTCCCCCTGAGCAGTGATGAAGATGTGGACGAAGGCTATGTCCTGAATGGGGATGGCATGGGACTACGTCTTACTGCGATGGAGTACTGGAAATGCAGTGAAGTGGGCATTGCACTTCCCTTCACGGATAAAAAAGAGCCAGACTGCAAGTTTGTCATGGCCGAATCGCTACCTGAACAAGGTAAATGCCATCAGGCTTTCCACTTTCAACCTGGCATCCCTATTTTGTTGGGCATGTAAACGATTATTAAACATTGTCAAAAAACAATGAAAATAGATGATCGACAAACTCACAATGCGTCACGATGCAGCGCTGTCGCTAAACCTAAGTAGGGCCCTATCTTGCGTGCGGCGACTGCCACCTTAGTTACCCTGTTATGCGTAAACCTATTGTATTAGTTTTTGTCGCATTCATAAGTCAATAATTTGATGACCGGCAGAAAGATGCTAATGTCCCCGATAGGAGACTCAAAGTTGACACTTTGAGTCTCCTACCGCAACCGCCACCGGTCATAGGAATGCGACAAAAACAAAAAAATCTCCATGAATTCAAGTCTCCATAGGGTGTGTAATCGATAGGAAAAAAAGTCATTTTGGGGCTGAACTATCCCTATATCCCACTATAAATGTGTGTTTTTTTTCCAGTACGTCTGCACTTCTTGCCATCATTTATTTTCTTAACACCCAGTCTTATATCTTTACCCTAATCATTTCAGGCAGGAACCAGGTCGACACTTTCTTGGAGCAGCACAGGGGTCCGGGCATTCAGCACATTGGACTGTACACAGACAACATCGTGTCCACAGCACAGACCATGGCTAAGGGCGGTGTGCGGTTCTTCAGTCCTCCACCCACCTACTACACAGAGGTTTGTCTGGCCCTCCCTCACTCACTCACAACAACAACAACTCCACAATGACTCAGCTCCCATATAAAACGGGCCTGTGGTGATTACCGCATTAAAGGGATAGTTCACTCCCAAAATGACTTCGGTTCGTCACCCCATGGAGACTTGTATACATGGATATGTTTTTGTTTTTGTCGCATTCCCTATAACCCATTCAGACCTGAGGCCGATTCTACAAATGTCTTCTAAATCGTGTTTTCTGAATAACCTATGTTGCTATATCAGTGGTGCTCAAACTTCTTCATGTCAAGGACCCCCAAAATTATATGTATTTGGCCGCTGACCATCTTAAAATATTTAGTTCCAGGGACACCCAGAAGCAAAGATTTGAGTTAAAAATGTTTGCTTTAAAAAAATATATATATTCAAAGGTTTGCACCCATTTTCTGGATTTTTCTAGATTTTTCTAAATAGCAGATTTACAAGCTCATAGTGCGGCGTCACTTCGCTCCACGCTATGAGCTTGTATATCTGGCGGCACCTGTCTAAGGGAGAAGTGATATTTACCTCCCCCTTTGCCCTCCTGAATTGTGGATTTTCAGGCCTGTTTTAAAGGAAGCCAGTGGATTGGTTTAAACATGCCTGCCGTTTTATATCATCAGTTTTACGCTGCTACGATGACCTTTTGACACGTGTTGTAGCCCCTGCAAACAAATGGTTACATTAGTTATACATCTCCCCCCCTTGATGAATTACAAGCAGTATTTGGAAACATGTTTGTCCTGCCACCAGCCGTGCTTAGTGACCCCGCTACCTTATTTCCTGTGTATTGCGACAGGTGGGCAAACAGCAGGAGATTGAAGAGGCAGGTTACAGCCCCCAGATGCTGGCACAGCATGGCATTCTCCTGGACACAGACCTGCGCCCACACAGTTCATCGGAGAGCATATCCGGCGAAAACAGAAGGTGAAGAAAATGCATACTGAATCTGCATTTGTACTTGCCTATTTTTAACCTGAACCCCATTGTTATTATATGTTGTGAGGAGGATGTGGAAATATGGCACAACTAGGGCTGTTACAGCAATTATTCAATTATTCCACCTTTCTGGATTTGTCGAATAATCGAGAAGCACGTTTCGTACAAAAATATTATTTTATATATATCAAGAAATTGACACGAAAGTATTATGATCAATGCTTTTTTTAAATCATCGATTAAATAGATTATTCTGAATAACTTTTGCTGCCCTAGCTATGACTTAATTGTCCATTTATGCTATTTAAAGACATGCACAAACAACATAGGTATGTATTTTATTTTATGTGTTTTGTGTATATATTCAGATACTGTATCACAAGTACACAAGCCTAGAATTCATTATTTATAATCGGACACGCACAAAATACATCCCCCATATGTTTAATAATGGACTGTCGCTCCCCCTTGCGTGTAAAGCTCAGCTGACAAGCGACTGAAAAGTTTAGTTTCTCCAGAAGCCATTGAACATAGGATGGAAGACTTTCAATGATATGAACTAAACTTCTGTTAACCACACTGTGTCAGATTCCCACATGACCTCTTCACAACAGAACAATGGAGTTCAGGTTAAAAAAAATAAGTGTCAAATAAAATCACAGCTCAAGGTGGGTCTTTGAAGACCAAACAGTTTTCTCATTCTTTGTACCTCTTGATTTCTAGATACCTCCTCCAAATCTTCACCAAGCCCATCTTTGCAGAGGACACCTTCTTCCTTGAGCTAATCGAACGCAGGGGGGCGACGGGCTTCGGCGAGGGGAACATCAGGGCGCTGTGGAGGTCCGTACAGGCCTACATGGAGAGTGAGACGGGGCTGTCCCAAGGAGAGAGTACAGATGGAAAAAAATTACAAACTGCCCAACATTAACCCATTAGAATAGTTTTTTTAACCAGTGCTCAATGAAATTATTTATGGCGTTTTGTTGTACTGTATAGACATGATGGCACTTATTTATGGGACAATATGCATTGAATGTTGACTGTACACTGTGCCGCTTTCTGTTAACATTTCACTGTATTACTGTAACACTGTACTGTACTACAATTTCTAAAGTCATGATACAATGACTTTTGAAATGATTTACTTGAACTTCAAAAGTTACTACTGTACATGGTGCCCCGCATTCACAGAAAGTGTTTAATGTACTGTATACTATACAGCTGTACATGCAGTCTTAACTGAGAGAACATTCATAACCACCTATAGACAAATGTGTTCAGGGCATTGGGAATGCTTTTACTGTTGGTCTAAATGTTGCCACCTGCTGTTCAGCATGTTCTATTTATTATACACCCTTGTTAGTTTTGGACACGTCAAGAGTCAAGACCATACATAATAAAGGTGTATTTAATATAATGTTAGAGTGTCTTGTTAAATGCTTGAGTACAACCGTTCTCCTTTAAAAAATATATATAAAAAGGTGTGTTTCCGCACACCGTCTTGTCTTTACTAACCACTTAAGCCCTATATACTTCTACAATCTACAAGCTCAAAGCACATCACACAATGGATCATATTGTGATCTGTAAGCTTGTAGATCGGCTATTTTCGCCTTTAACACAGTTTGGAAACAATTGAAAATCTTAGAAAATGTACCAAATATAGGGATGCCAGGGTTAATGTGGTTAAAAATGGTTTCAGTCAACTGACCTTCATATTTTCTATTGAAAAAAAGTGGTTCATGGCTGGGTGGTACCTCTAATCTTACTACAAGAACGTCCTTGTCTCCATTGGATCAAAGCAAATCCTCATAACCAGCTGAATATCCCCAGGCCAACTGTTCTTGAATATTAATCTGTCAGTCACACTACACCCTGAAGATCTGTCCCTATTACGGAGACCGTCACCTCTCTGTGGGTCCCTGAGTGTGGGTGGGCCTCAGCCCTGTGACCTCTGATAAAACCAGTTTGTCACCAAAGTTTATGTGATCCTTTATTCTGTTGTGTCCATGTGGTGATAAATCACTTGCATGGGAGCGTTATTCTTTCACTTGATCCTTTATTCTGCTCTTCGACCTCATCCTGAGAAAGTGCACATTCAGGACTTGGTTGTATTGATCACGTATCTGAAGAGTAGGAGTATACTGATCTAGGATTGATAGCCATTGTAAACATGTACCATACAAATGTCCCTGTGACTTATTATGAGAACTTGGTTCGGCTTAAGGGTCGCACCACAAGGCCTTGTGAGCTTGTAAATCTGCTATGTTTGGCGCGCAATATAGTTGTTCCGATATCGATACCAGTATGGGAAAAGCTGCCGATGCTTCCTAAAATGCTGGTATCGGTGAGTAGGCCAGTCTATGCCATTCCCATACCACATAATATATCACATGATATGTCATTTACAGAAATCTTTTCTTTTCTTTATGCTTCAGTTGATGTTGCACTACCGTTTTACAGTATATATCTCTTAATCTTTATTTATTCGTAGATGAGTGGTTCTCAAACCCCCGTAACTCTGAGACCTGTAAAACCACTAGATTTATTTTAAATTACACACTGGTATCGGATCAGTACTCGGTATCGACCGATTCGCAATTAATGGGTATTGGGAAGGAAAAAATGGTATCTAGTGAGCGACACAGCACGCAACCAAGTATAACTCAGGCTTTATAGCTCTCCTGGTCCAAATGGCTTTGCTCGTGCGGGCTTGCTTAAACATTCTGGGATAAAGAATCACCCACAGGCCGTTATTGACGGAACAGCTGCACTTCTTTCAAATGTTTTTGAGCCATCAGGACTTAGTGATGTACACGGGTTCGCCAGAAAGATGACAATAGACCCTCTCAGAAGGGGATCTCAAAATCCACTGAGACTTGCCAGTTCAATTAACTTGGACATTAACATTATGGCCTGCGATTAGTTAGATAAATATGTGGCAATATGGTGAAATTTAAGATGTCCTTTTTGATGTTCTCACTACACATTAGTTTCAAAAGGCAGTTATTCCAGAGAACATAGTCTGATGAGTATACTTTATATTTAAATAAGAGCAAGTCCTGTTTTGTAAGTACATGTACTTCTGCATTATGTCAACTGGTGTCACTGTTTGACTTTTACTTAAGGATGTCAGTACATGGCTACAATGAATTTAAAAGACTGGACAGGCAAACACTGGATTTGTGTACATTAATGAAAGGCTTGTGAATTCTGTGAATAGCAAGTAATAAAGCTATGTCAAATACTGACATTCCTTTCTTAGTTTTGCAAAGAGTTCACAGTACAACATATTTTGAATGTTATATCAACAACCTTAAGCAAAGGTGAATCAATAGATGGAAGACAAACATGCCAGTGCTATGCTAGAATTCAATTATGTTAAGGTTAGGGAGAATTAAATGTGCATAAAGTTGGAAATGGGTTGGCTCCTGTAACAAAAGTCCTCTAGCCATCTGTCTATGGCTAGTGTGAAACACAGATGGCTTCCAGAATCCTGCATGGGGTCTTTGGAATTGGACTTGGAAGCTTGCTTTCCTATCTACAGTTAACCATATGGTAACTGCCGACTACATTTTGATCAAAGAATCAATGGCGGAAACAAGTAATGGTAGATTTATGATCCCCTGAAGATACATCAATTATATAGCAATATTTTACAACTTTGTTACCTGTTTGTTTGATTGGTCAATACTGCCCCCTATGGTTTAATTAAGCACAACACAACGCAGTCATTACACTCACACTTGTTGTGTCAGCACTAGCAGCAATAGTATCTTTACACCCGTTTTGATTTACCAACAAGTCATATAACATGTCTTTTCGAGATAATGGAACACAGCAGGCAGTGTTTACCATCTCACATTGTGTAAACGAGGTCTGTGTGGTTGGCAAACCTTTGTGTTGGCACAGAAAACCTGTCAAGACCACTCAGGGTCTTGTTTATTAACAAGGCCTGTCCCCCCCACACACTGTACCCTATATACCTAGAAGGGGAGACAAATCCTTGGTGGACATTTAACTCAAGGGGCAGACAGTCTGAACCTTTCAGGCGGACAGTCTGCCCTGCTGGAGGAGATTAGTGGCACGCAACAGATGTTACGCATTGATTAACAATAGTGTCTGTCTGCCAGGGGTGAGCCTCGGCTCCCCTCCCTGCCAGGGCCTCATGTATTAGCTTCAATCCTCACCAAGGTGACTGAACATACAGTGTTGAGAATTAACCACACGAACCCCTATAGCGTCCCCATTCTGTAAGTAAGTTAGTCAATTTGATCTGTATAGCACTTTTCACAGAGAGAACTCACAAAGTGCTTTACACACTGGTGGGAAAAGTACTCACATTTCTTACGTAAAAGTATAAATACTGCAATGTATAAATCTTTTGAAAATAGCAGATCTACAAGCTCACAATGCGTCGCATCGCGATGCATTGTGAGCTTGTAGATCGGCTATTTTCAAATGGCCGAAATGTATATAAGGTTGAAATGGTTACTGTATGTTTTGTAATATTAATCAAAATCTACAAAGTAACTATATTAGCTAAAGTTTTCAAATAATTGTAGTGGAGTAAAAGTACAATATTTGAATCCGAGATGTAGTGGGGTAGAAGTAAAAGTATTGGAAGTTGGAGAAATACTCAAGTAAAGTACAAATAAATACCTCAAAATTGTACTTAAGTTCAATCATTCAAATGATTTAGAAACAACAAAAACACAAACTGTACAATGCTTCTCAGGAAAACAAAACAGAAGACACATTTTACACCTGGAGGAGAAGCTCAGTGACATTCCCTAAATGCTTGTCGAAATAGTAGTGTTTTAGTTCTTAAAAACATCCACAGACACCGGCTCTGGGGCTAACATTCAGTGTAAATAGCAGAGCCACAATCTCACAATACATTGCAATGTTGTGAGCTTGTAGGTCAGCTATTTTCAGGAAAGAGATTTAGTGTAGAGGGACAAAAGGAGGGGACCAAGTATGGTGTTTTTTTGTCGAATGTTCATTCCAGAATAGGGATGGGTTCATGTGGTTAATGTACTCTTTCTGATTATCAATTTGAGGGCTTTACAAAAAATCACTTATACTGTACTTTTATAATTCTTGAAAACACTGACGTGTAAGAAAGTCAGACATCTACAGTATGTAAAAGTGAAACATCTATATTTGGGGGTATCCTACTGGATCAGCTAGCTAGTGAGCATACCGTACAGGTATGGACCTACAGTAACAGGCAATATCATGGGAACAGTGGTGGAAAGTTTAAGTAACTAAGTGTCAGGGTGCGAGTTCAGAGGACCCAAAAGCAGTACGACAGACAGCAAGAATCAAGGTTCAGGAGGTTTATTTTCTTAAACTTAAACTTCACTCTTGCTTTTAGCTGATTTTTTGGTTGATTTTTAAATCTCTGTGTTGTTATCCATGTCCTCACTCTGTATTGCCTGATTCACTGCCTTTTTGCTATTATTTTAATATCGTTTTATGCTTTTGCTTTTCTTTTTTGCTTTATTGTTAAATTAGTTGTAACTGTAATTGTATTCTTGTTCTGTAAAGCACTTTGAGCTGCATTTCATGTCATGAAAGGTGCTATACAAATAAAGTTTATTATTATCATTATTATTATAAGATGGGGAAGGCAAAACAATGACTAAAAATACAGAAAGGCGTGTAGCCAAAACACAGTACATAAAACTCACTGACACTAAACGACGACGACCTGACAAGGAACTGATCAAACAGGGGCATATGATATACTGTATATAGACAGGGGACTAACAACACACAGGTGAACACAAAGTAAACTCAGCACAGGATAGGCTAACAAGCAACGAGCAAACAGAACACAGGTGACTGGGGTTACAATATTTACAAATTATCATAAAGGTGCAGAACACCAAGGCATAAGGGCAACAGAGTAAATACAGAACAGCAGAACGAAGGCCTAAAGCTAAACAAGCCTAAAGAACAGGCCTACAGTAAGGTGTCCACGACCATATAAGGGTAGTCAAGGTCCAAGGGCTGAGGAGCGGAACGTGACATTAAGTACATTTACTCTGCACAATTTTGAGGCATTTTTACTTTACCCTAACCCTAACCCTTTCACTTCGCAGTTTTCAATACTTTTACTTCTACTCCACTACATCTCGGAGGCAAATATTTCCACCATTGCATGGGAATGGTTCTAGCCTGTCACATGTCATCTACATGCTCCCTACCCACAGCTTTACTGTCTCACGCCACTGTGTCATCATAATAAAGCAGAAATGTTTTAAAAGCCTTTTAAAACATCCGCCGTTAGGGCGGCCATAACTTAGTGGGTAGAGAGGCCACATATACCCTTTAAACAGCTCCCTCTCAACCGCTCATCAAGACCATCTGAGCAGCCATCAGCTTGGTGAAGATGAATCTGAGTTTGACCCCTGCAGGATTAACAAAGGCCTCCCCGTCCAAGATATTTTAAAAAACTACATAATTCAGCCTTGTTTGAAAACAGACAGCAGTTTTCTTCAAGTATACACATTGGCCTGGGATCACATGTTCATCCTTATAGCCCCGGACTGGGACCCCCACTGTAATAAGTAAGTATGGTGGGGGTCCCCCAATTTGCGGATAGTTCATCCCTAATAGTGAATAACTGCCTCCTTCGCAGACTTCCATATGGCATCATACAGAATGCAACACTTTCTTTATGGTCTGGGATCAAGAACATCTGGTTGTAATAAATGTGTTTATTTAGCAGCCCCTTATAATTTGAATGCTGGAATTCATTTGGTGGAGAGGAGTTATGTCTCTCTATTTCTCTCTCTCTCTCTCACACACACACACACACACACACACACACACACACACACACACACACACACACACACATACACACACACATACACACACACACACACACACACACACACACACACACACACACACACACACACACACACACACACACACACACACACACACACACACACACACACACACACACACACACACACACACACATGGAAAGAGGTATGGGGAGAGAACTCACAATTAGCCTACACACACACTGTTGTATATTTTGACAGGTTCCTTGTCTACACACAGCACAAAACTGTGATTACAGGACTGCAGCTTGGAGACATACCATGTTCTGGGGGGACTAGTGAAGCAATGCATGCAACTTGTGTTTACTGAAACATGTTTGTAATATTTTAAATACTTTTTAAATACTTTCTAACTTACTCCCTATGAGAATAACATAAAATAGCCTTTTAGTCAACTTATCCACTAAAAACAGAAGGTATAGCTATATAAACTTTGTTCTAAAGTAGCCTTACTAAACTTTACTTACAAATTACAAAAGACATAACTCTGAGAGTGTGCAAATAGAACCAAATGGACCCTTACGGGTCCATTTGGTTCTATTTGCACACTCTCAGAGTTAACTTAACAGAGGATTCTCGTGTTAAGTCTTCTTAACCGCACCCCCACATAATGATATATAGTGGTACGTCCTAGTCTAATGTTGTCACAGCGTCATTAGCGTGCAAAACTTCTTGGACACTAGTCGTGCACTGTGTGTGTGTCGTGCACTGGGGCAGCAGCAGCAGTGTTGTTAGTGGTGGAGCTGCATGCACGCGCACGCGCACACACACACACACACACACACACACACACACACACACACACACACACACACACACACACACACACACACACACACACACACACACACACACACACACACACACACACACACAGAGAGAAAGAGAGAGAGAGAGAGAGCAGCGCAATAAGTTACACAGAGCGTCTGGCTCGCAGCCTCGCAGCAACGCAGAGAGGCTCACGCCTTGTTTTGCTTTCGTGCACAAGAATCTCTGAAGATGGTTACAACCAACAGTGTGTCCGGCATAGTCACAAGAATCTGAAGAGATGGTTACAGTGTATCGGACAGTCACACGAATCTGAAGATGGTTACACTGTCCGACAGTCGCATGGATCCTCGAGATGTTTAGCCTGATGCTCGTGAGTGATAATAATTATGAGCAAGTTCTGGTTCTGATGTTGTTATGTTTATAAGTGTGTTATTACATAGGAGCCGGTTCTGATGGTATGTCTATAACTGTGTTATTACATAGGAACTCGTTCTGATGTTATGTTTATATCTGTGTTGTTACATAGGAACTATGAGTGATATGAGCAAGTTTAGTTCTGTTGTTGTTTATATCTGTGTTATTACATAGTCTGATGTCCAGCCTGATGCTTGTGAGTGATATAAGCAAGTCTGGTTCTGCATGTTGTTATGTTTATATATCTGTTACATAGGAACTGTGTATAGCTTGTAAAGCGTGAAGCACTTAGTGTCCAGCTCCAACTCGATCTGAGAGTGTGAACTTATAATAGCGACTATACTTGTCCTGTGGAAGAAGTGCTTGATTCGCGTACACATGCAACAATGTGGTTGATGATCAGTTGACTGGAAATAGTGAAATAACAGACCGACATGCACGGTAGTAACGGGGAAAAGTGCAGGCAGCCGTTGGTAAAGTTGTAATAGCACTGCACTCACTTAGCTTTAGCAACTTTCACCATGTTTCCATTGCCTTTGTCCCCTTTTGTCTTGCATGGTTAACGTTAGCTTCCTCAGTTTGCAGCTTGGGAGTTTTTCCCCCTTTCTTTTACTCTTGTGTGATGGTTTGGATTTACAATAGAATACATGGTATGGTGAAAATATGAATGAATATACAGCTATTGCCAGACAGTGAATGTTGGCTAGTCTACAGTATCAACAATGATATGGGTGGATAGTTTATTAACAGTCTAGCAACAGTATATGAATGAATGCACTGCAGTCTTATCAGGAGTGAATACAAAGTCTCTATTTGTAAAAGTGTTGTCAGGGAAAATGTGTGTAATAACACAGTGCAGCTGTGAAAAGAAGCTTTTACTAAATCCCCTAGGTGTTAAAGCATTGCCAGGACATGAGGAGGTTCTGAAAAACTATCGATAGAATTATAAGAATGTGTGTTATCCTTGGTTTTAACCAGAGAAGTATGCCTGCCTTGTAAAGGCATCCGTCAAATTAGTAATAAAAGTGTGGGAGTGTTTTTTATTGTTGAGTCGACTCCATCAAACTAAGAGATAAGATAAAAACGTACATGTACTGTGAAACTATGAATGAATGTACATCTCTCGCCAGTGAGTATATGAATGAATATATGTAGAGTCTATCAACAATGAGTATACAGGTGGATATATGCAGTTTATTAACAGTCTATCAACACTGAGTATATGAATTAATGTACTGTCTATCAACAATGAATATGAATTAATATTTGTACAGACTATCAACATGATTACAAGAATGGATAATATCTATTCTATACACATATTGTGTGTATAGTCTATCAACAGTGAATGAATGAATGAATATACTAACATTATATGCTTTCTGTTATTCAACAGTGAGTATCTGAATATACATAATAGTCTATCAACAGGCTATTTAGTGCATATAACTACAGAAGTCTCTCAACAGTTATCCATAACAGGCATATGTGAAAGTAGATAACATATTATCAAGTATTTTCAACATGTTGCTTTATGAGACTCCCTCCTCTTTTCAGAAGCATTTCTTGTTAATAGTCTGACTTATAGCTGCTATAATATATTATAGTACAAGCTGTCTGGTCTGAACTTGAGTTGGAAGTCCTTAAGTCTTGTATTACAATCCACTAGGAGCCAGATGGGTCATCACTATCAGTGTTAAGTCTTGTTAGCTATGGAAAAGCTAGCCTTCCATTCAGTGGTGTAAAGTAACTAAGTACATTTACTCAAGTACTGTACTTAAGTACAATTTGGAGGTATTGTAGGCCTACTTTTACTTTTGGTACTTTAAGTACATTCTGATACCAATACTTTTGTACTTTCACTCAAGTAAATTTTGAATTCCGGCCTTTTACTTGTAACGGAGTATACTTCTACATTGCAGTACTGATACTTCTACTTAAGTAAAACATTGGAGTACTTTTTCCACCACTGCTCAGTTCCATTCATATCTCCATACCTTCAGTAGGACTGAACTTGACCTTGTTATTTGGGCTATTCGGGCTATTTAGTTGCTCTAGGAGGTTTGGTACAGTTGTTGTTGCTGCAGTTCAAAAGGAATGCTGTCATCTTATCTCTATCTAGCGAGCCTCCCCTCAGGTATGAAGACAGTCAAGGCTGACACAGAATCCAACAGTTTGTCTTTTCAGTACTCACTCAGAACACAAAGGAAAAGGGCTTGCTGAAGGCCCGCGGCAGCGGCCATCATGATAATCTCTTTGGTAGAACTCTTTCTGAAGCATAGGTGCAGTCAGTGTCCTGGGGAAAGTAGTCTCATACTGTAGAATAGCTTTGCAATTAGATGCATACCGAGGTGTTTGTTGTCACATGCACTGTACAATCAGTAGTGGAAAGTAACTTAAGTACATTTACTCAAGCACCGTACTTAAGTACACTTTTGAGGATTTTTTTTTACTGTACTGGAGTATTTCCAATTTCCAATACTTTTACTTCTACTCCACTACATCTCGGAGGCAAATATTGTACTTTTGCTCCACTACAATTATTCAAAAACTTTACTAGTTACTTTGCAGATATAAATGATTACATTATAAAACATGCATTAACCACTTTAGTCCTATTTTATACCTAGGCTATTTGAAAATAGCAGATCTACAAGCTCACAACGCGTCGCATCGCGACGCGTTGTGAGCTTGTACATCTGCTATTTTCAAACATTTTAGTACTTTTACTTTTGGTACTTTAACTACATTTTGATACCAATACTTTTGTACTTTACCTCAACAACATTTTGAATTCCGGACTTTTACTTGTAACAGAGTACTTCTACATTGCAGTATTGATACTTTTACTTAAGTAAAAGTAACATTGGAGTACTTTTCCCACCACTGCACTGTACAATGCAGCTGGACCAGCCACATGGCAGACAGTGCGATTATTGGGTTCATACAGTAGTAGATATGTGCCAAAATGAATGTACTTCTTGTGCAAGCATGATGATTCATATTTTTCGCCATCAGTAGAGTTTGTGGCCTTTTTTCTTGAGTTCAAAATCCTGTTTGCTCTGTAGCCTGTGTGTAACATTCTGTGCGCTCCCGTCACACCAATTTGCTTGCCAAACTCATTTCCCTTTCATGAGGGATTTTGGAAAAGGGGTTTAAGGGGACTGTTTGTACTGGTTACTTGGTGCTATCTGTGTTTTCAGGGGCAGCTTTAGTCCAGAAAACGGAGTGGCCTCCCATCTGGCAAATGAGTGTGCAAAAAAAAAACTTGCTTAAGGGACAAGCGAGCAGGCAATCAGAATACAGACCATTCTTCCCCCTCCTCATCCATTCTTTCATTATTTCCCCTCATATGAGGAACATATTTAGAGATCTTTCTTTTGACTTTGAAATATGAGATCTGATGTATCACAATGCCAAATGTATGTGGTTAATTATGACCAACTTTAACCACTTGAGCTCTATTTGTATATCGTGACGTGTTGTGAGCTTGTAGATCTGATATTTTTTTGCAGTTTATAAAAGATCTTTGAAATATTTGACCTATAATGACGTGTCCAAAACAGGGATGCCAAGTTGAGAGTGATAAAAAACTGTTTTTTTGTGGAGTTTTTATATTTTTATATTTTTTCCCCCCAAGTTCCTGTGTCAGTGGAGTGGGAACTCGATGCGGGGGATGGGACGCAATCCTTCCTCTTTCGACTCCTTCACGTTGATCAGAGGCCAATAGGCCTATGTCCTGGGAGGTGACTTTCCTCCTATTCTAGGCCTATTAACGTGCAACAGGCTATTCCTGCCCAACGTGGAAGTGATGGGGACGTGCCGTGTCCTCAGACAGACCCCATTGTAATTAAGAGAACTTTGTTCCGACTTTGCATTCAGCTGGACAACATTTTCTCTCCTTGCTCGGGGGACAGATTCCCCTCAAAAGGAACGTGTTTGCAGACCTTCAACGAACCTCTTGTCCTGAACAAATGTATACAGTGCAAGTGATTATGTATGAGATAATTAAACAGCGGGGCATCTTTAAAGGAAAAAAAAAAAAAAGTAGGGCTCCTTGGCTGCCACGCTATAGCCTCGCCGGGCCCTTTGTGTTTATGGTAAGTGGGCAGCTGCATGCTTGTGAGACCGTGGCTCCCGTCCCAAAGCCCTCAACCCCAAGCTTGGTTACCACTATTGAGCCTTCCCAGCCATGCTCATTTTTCACTATTCACACACTGCTTTAACCCGTTGGGACCGGGAAAGCATCTGTGTCATTTTTTATTTATTTCTTTGGGCGATTAACAAAAAAATAGCAGATCTATAAGCTTGTAGATCTGATATTTTTGGAAAAAAATGTGAAAAGTTGTGCAAATCTTTGAATATATATATTTTTTCAACTCCAATCTTTGCTTCATGGGGGTCCCTGGAACTAAATATTTTGAAATGGGGATCCGCGGCCAAATACAAAAACAAATGTTGGGGGTCCTTGACAGTGAAAAAAGTTTGAGAACCAATGATATAGCAACACAGGTTTTTTTATGATTTAGAAGACACTTGTAGAATCCCCCAGAAGCAAAAATTTGAGTTACAATTTGAGTAAAAAATATATATATTCAAAGATTTGCACACATTTTCACGATTTTTCTAAAAATCGTGAAAATAGCCAAAGAAATCTTAACATGACAAAGATGCGTTCTCGGTCTAACTGGGTTAAATGTAGAGTATGCCTCCCTTTTGACATAGCCTCATTTTTTTTTTTTTTGTGAAAACACATGCAGCTGTGTGCCGGGCCGGGGCCTACACCCTATAATGAGCTTCATGCATTTCTTTTCACTTAGTCAGCCCCGCGTCCGGAACTCAAGATGGCGTCCGTGTGCCCCCCCTTTAACGGACACTAATTGATGACGACCGCTAACAAAGACATTTTCGAGTGTCACAAAAAGAGAGCACCTCACGTCTCATCGGTTTCAGTGGCCGATGATGATGATGATGATGTGCATCTGCTGTGGGCCTGGTGGGAGGGGAAAAAAGCAGAACCCCGGTTCGCTGTCTCATCGGTTCTCAGCTCTTCACACACACCCACGCAGACAGTGTCCTGCACTTTATGATTGGCTCTAGTGTCAACACCATCAAACCGCCGTGACGTGGGAAACAGCTTGCGTGCAGGAGTCCAGAAATGGATCATTAACCACTTCTTATAAGCCCTATTATTTATTTATTTTTAAGTCTTTGAAAATAGCATCTATTTCTACACCAATGGTTCTCAAACATTTTTCATGCCATGGACCCCTTAATTGATATATATTTGGCGGCGGACCCCCACCTGAAAATGTTTTGTGCCAGGGACCCAAGAAGAGAAGATCTGTGTTAAAAAAGATGAAAAATTCTACAACATTTTCCAAACACTTTCAAGATTTCTTCGAAAATGTTAAAAAATAGCAGATGTACAAGCTTGCAGCGTGGCACGAAGTGATGCGCTGTGAGCTTGTAGATCTGCTATTTTTGAATAGCCAACGTATAAAAATATGGATAAAGGGGTGAAAATGTATTAACAGATTTTGCTGGGGACCCCCTGGAACCCCCTCAAGGACCCCTGGGGGTCCCCGGAGCCCACCTTGAGAACCAATGATCTACACGCTCACAAATTAATGCATCACAATGTGACACACTGTGAGCAGGTGGAGCTGCTGTCTTTGAACATTTACACCTGTAATGACATGCCCAAAATAGGGAAAATGGTTAACATGCCTTGACTGACTACTCAGATTATATACTGTATACAGTATACAGTATGTGTGTATAGGCCACGGGTGCAAATATCTTGAGACAACTTTCCAGGTGCATCCTTTTCTCGCCTGGGGATTTTTTTTGCTTTGTTTTGAGCATGAGTTTTTACCCCAGCATTCTTTTCTAACCCATTTAGACCTGGAACGCATCTGTGTCACTTTTTGATTTGAGCTAAAAAGCATTATTTTACACTTTGGCTATTTAAGAATAGCAGATATACAAGCTCATAGCAACGCCACCGAGTGCGCGCTATGAGCTTGTAGATCTGCTATTTTTGAAAAATCGTGAACATTTTTCCAAATCTTTGAATATATATATTGTTTTAAATCTTTGAATATTGTTTTAAAGCGAACATTTTTAACTCAAATCTTTGCTTCTGGGGGTCCCTGGAACAACATATTTTGAGATGGGGGTCCGCGGCCAAATACATATAATTTTGGGGGTCCTTGACATGAAAAAGTATGAGAACCACTGATATAGAAACATAAGTTTTTTGGATTTAGACATTTGTAGAATCCCCCATTAGCAAAGATTTGAGGGAAAAATGTTCGCTTTAAAACAATATTCAAAGATTTGCACACATTTTCACGATTTTCAAAAAACAAACAAACAAAAAAGCAGATCTACAAGCTCATAGCGCAGCACTCGGTGCCTCGCTATGAGCTTGTATATCTGCTATTCTTTAAAAGCCAAAGAAATCTAAAAATGACACAGATGCGTTCCAGGTCTTAATGGGCTAAAGCATCCCTCAGTGATGGAGAAGAAGAGGAGCCCAAATCTCCCCCCGAGTTGGGTTTCAGGTTATAGGCTGTCTCAGGTGCCTGGTCGGCAGATGCTCAGATTACGGAGAAGGTCACAATCCTGAGATTGTTCAGAGAGAGAGAGCCACGGACGAAAAATCCAACTGTCATGCTTGGCAGGAATGTCGATGTTTTATGACTCTAATCTGGAATACTGACGATGAAAGACTGTACGGAATAAGCCAATATCCACACAAGTACAGTATGTTAGGGCGGTTGAGTGGTTCTCAAACCTTTTCATGTCAAGGACCCCCAAATTGACACTTATTAGGCCGTGGACCCCCATAAGAGAAGATTTTTACGGCTCTAGCAGTGATTGTCAACCATTTCTAATTTCAAGGACCCCCAGTTTCACATGCATTAGGATATGGACCACCATTTAATGACATTTTTATCTCTGGGACCCCAATTTATATTGTAAAATCAATGTTAATTTAACTCTGAGAGCATACAAATGGAACCAAATGGACATTTGGTTCCATTTGTACACTCTCAGAGTTACAGAACCATAAGGGTCCATTTGGTGCCTAACTATCTATCACTTAGCTGGGGACCCCCTGGAACTCCTTCAAGGACCCCTGGGGGTCCCAGGACCCCACTTTGAGAACCCATGTGCAAATAGGCCTATAGTCTTTTTCTCTGCACCCTACTTTTGACTTGATGTCGAACATGATGTCAACGTTGTTTACCACTAGCTCACACAAAGTGCCATAAGATGGATTAGTATTGGCTGTAATTGTCAGAGTCAGACTCAAAGCTGCCAGAAGCTTTATGTAATATAGTCCTAACCCAAGGGATTAACAGTCTGTGCAACGTATAGAAAAGCTGCTCTAATTGGAAAATTGCATTTTAAAGCTTTTAGGGGGGGGTGAATGCAATTTAGGAGCCTGGTGTGATAGTCTAGTTGCAAAGCCCTGGTACACTTTCTAGACGTTACACGTACTCCCCTCTTCCACCATTCTGGGTCATCAGACTTTGACATTTTGACATTACAGTGCTATACTGTATGTCTGTTGAGACAGTGGAAAACAACCATCTGTTTGAGTTATTGCATGTAAATGTCACAACTGTAAAGTAGGGGCCTACACAGTGTTTATTCCAATCACCACTGTGGCCTCTATGGTCATAGCTCGCTGTTGCAACTTTTCACATTCCAAAATATCAGTGGTGGAAAAAGAAAGAAAATGTTGTACTTAAGTAAAAGTATCAATACTGCAATGTAGAAATACTAGAAATACTTACAAGTGAAAGTCCGGAATTCAAAATTTACTTGAGTAAAAGTACAAAAGTATTGGCATACAAATGTACATAAAGTACCAAAGGTTGAAGTACTCATTATGCAGAATGTCCCATTTCACAAGTCTTCAACGAAATATTTTGAAAATAGCAGATCTACAAGCTCACAATGCATCGCATCGTGACGCATTGTGAGCTTTTAGATCGGCTATTTTCAAAAGGCCGAAATGTATATAGGGCTGAAGTGATGAATGTATGTTTTGTAATAATAATCAAAATCTACAAAGTAACTAGTAACTCAAGTTTTCAAATAATTGCAGTGGAGTAAAAGTAGGCTACGATATTTGCCTCTGAGATGTAGTGGAGTAGAAGTAAAAGTACAGAAAATTGGAAACACTCCAGTAAAGTAAAAATACCTCAAAACTGTACTCAAGTACGGCATTTGAGTAAATGCACTTTGTTACTTTAACACCACTGCAAAATATGTCTTGTAACCTCGCAGCGAATACAGAGGAAGCGCTTATAGAGCTCGGTCAACTAGTCCAAGATGGCAGCGATGACGCAGCCTCAACAAGAAGGTCACTGTCACATTTGAGGTCACTGTAGGCTGTTTTTTTTCCTCCCATGTGGTGCAGAGAGTCCCGATCTCAGAGCATGTACCACAGCCCTCTTCCTCTACTCGAAAGATTAGGCTTCTCAGCTTTCACGGTGGCTGCTGCCCTGACCCAGATAAAGAGCTATCAGCCTCTAGAAGATGCACGGTTCTCACTGATTCCAGATAAAGGTGCAGCATGGTTATGGGGGCTATGGCCAGTGGTGTGACAGCTAGAAGGGTGGAAATGACCCTTTGGTAGAAATGGATATAATCGGGCGTGAGCGAGACTTAGTGGTTCTGAACTTTTTTTTTGGAGCTCTGGACCATTAGCGTATTTCAAACTAATCCTCAAGGACAAACCCACCCCACCCCTTCTGACAACAATATGTATATTATTTAGTTGGCATTTAACCCATTAAGACTTAATTGAGGCCGATTCTACAAATGTCTTCAAACTTGTTTTCTGAAAAACTTATGTTACTATATCAGTGGTGCTCAAACTTTTTCATGTCAAGGACCCCCCAAGATTATATGTATTTGGCCGCGGACCCCCATCTCAAAATATTTTGTTCCAGGGACCCCCAGAAGCAAAGATTTGAGTTACAACAGAGACGAATACACAAGTATAATGAAAGCCACTTTATTTGATGATGTTACAACATGGTCAGTTATGGGTTTAGGGTCTTACTGAAGCACTTGGAACTGGTATAAGACAGTTCAAATGGGAACTGAAACAGCCTTTCCTCATGGAGTAAATTGGAGGAAACTCCCAAGTTGTATGGTCTGATGAGGCTGCAGCTGGGGGCCTGGTCGTTGAGGCTGAGGCTGCCGCTGGGAGCCTGGCTGCTGAGGCTTGTAGATAGTATGCTGAGGCTGGGGCTTGTAGATAGTATGCTGAGGCTGAGGCTGGGGGCCTGGCTGCTGCTGGGGGCCTGGATGCTGAGGCTGGGCCCGGATGCTGAGGCTGTTGCTGGGGGCCTGGCTGCTGAGGCTTGTAGATAAATTACTGAGGCTGCTGGGGACTGCTGGGGAACTTTTTCAAGATTATTTTTTTTTTTTAGCAGATCTACAAGCTCATAGCCGCGCTATCAGCTTGTATATCTGCTATTTTTGAATAGCCAAAGTATAAAATAATGGTTCAAGTGTGTTCCCGGTCTTAATGGGTTAAGAATGCATAACAAAGCCATTTCAAATCAAGCCCTAAATAACAGTCAATATTTAATTTCAAGCTTACCCCCCTATTCAAAAATGTCTTAAATTTGATAGGGATTTTTGAAATATCATTTAAACCCATGTTTCATAGATTCAACAAAAGGTACAATATATATTTTTTCAAAATCATTTTAAATTGTATTCCCTTGGACCACCTGTACGTAATTAGGCCATGGTACCACTTGTGGTCTGTGGACCGCTGGTTGAGAAACAGTGAGCTAGACAGTACACTGCGTGGTTAGTTTGACTTGTGGGTTCTCTTCCATGCAGCACCGATCCAACAGTGTGGTATGAAGCAAGAGCTCTTTGGGTTGTAACCACCGGCCGGGCAGCCGAAGGAGCATGTCTCGGTATGTCTCGTGTGCGTTTTTTGCCGTACAGTTTCGCCCAGTGTGTGCATGAGAGAGCACTTGGCCGCTGCCAAACCCCAAGGAGTGTTTCTCAACACAAGTTTTCCATTCATAAACTGTCACACAGAGAGTTTGAATGGGTTTCAAAAGCACGCTTATGGGGGCAGTCTAGCTTAGGGTTGTGCTAATTCCGCGTGTGTTTAGATTGTGTCACCGAATCTGGGGAGCGTTTATAATTCATGTTCTCCTTCAGCCCACTCCCACTAAAACTTGCGGTTCAAGTTTGCGCAATTTCTGAAAAAAGAGAAATGTGGTCACCTGAGATTGATGGCAATGAGGAAAAATTGTTTGGACTGTCCGGAAACAAAAGGGAAATGAAAAGAGAGTCTTTATTATTTCAGAGTAGAAAAACAAGACTGTGCATAGTCACTAGAGCGGTGTGATAATGCTTTGTATAATGCAATTTAAATAAAAGTTTTCTTTTTCTCAGAGGAAAAAGTAATTAAGGGCTAATTTGACCATTTCCTCCACTCCGGTATGTCTATTAGTTACCCATGATTGAGAAGAACACTGTGCTGTGTTTAACCCTTTAAGACCGGGAACGCATCTGTGTCACTTTTAGATTTCTGTAGGCTATTCAAAAATAGCAGATATACAAGCTCATAGCGCAGCACCGAGTGCCGCGCTATGAGCTTGTAGATCTGCTATTTTTGAAAAATCTTTTTTTTTTTTTTTTCAAAAAACTGTTAGGATTTAGAAAACATTTTTAGAATCGGCCTCAGGTCTTAAAGGGTTAATGTTCACACATAGTTTAGGCTTTGCACTACCCTTTGATCTGTCCCATTGTATTCCCAGAGGCCACACGTTAAGGCACTTGGTTGGTTGTCCCTGAACTGTATGGCGCCCCGTATATACATATAGGACTCAGGTTATGGCTAAAAGCAGAGCCAAGTTGTTTTGCCTGATATGATAAGTGTCTGTAATGGAACTCATATGCTGCACACACACACATAACACCACCTAGTGCTGTCAGCCAGTCAGTCAGTCAGTCAGTCAGTCAGTCAGTCAGTCAGTCAGTGAGTGTACATTTACTTAAGTACTGTACTTGAGTACAATGTTGAGGTATTTGTACTTTACTTGAGTATTTCCAATTATTTTACTTCTACTCCACTACACCTCAAAGGCAAATATTGTACTTTTACTCCACTACAATTATTTGAAAACTTTAGTTATTAGTTACTTTGGATATTTTTTATTATTATTACAAAACATACATTAACCACTTCAGCCCTATATACATTTCGGCCATTTGAAAATAGCCAATCAACAAGCTCACAACATGCGTTGCGATGCGACGCATTGTGAACTTGTAGATCTGCTATTTTCAAAAGATTGTTATACATTTGATAACTTGTGAAATGGGACATTCTGTATAATGAGAACTGTCTACTTTGATACCAAAACATTTGTACTTTTATCAGTTCAGTTTATTCAAGTACATTTTGAATTCCAGACTTTTACTTGTAACAGAGTAGCCTATTTCTATATTGCAGTATTGATACTTTTACTTAAGTAAAACATTTGAGTACTTCTTCCACCACTGGTCAGCCAGTCAGCCAGTCAGCCAGTCAGCCAGTCCGTCCGTCCATCCGTCACCCACTCAGGGTCTTGTGATGCAGAGTTTTTCTTTCCCTTTCAACCGCTCTGATGTCACCTCCTTTGTTTCCCACGGTGTCTCATCATCTGTACACACTGCACCCTTTTGTTCTGCAGACATCGTCTCTTTCTAGTTCTCTCATTGTTTTATTTTTTTCTACCCCCCCCTCTCTCCCTCTCTCCCTCTCTCACTGCAGTTGTTCTGTCATTTAGCGCCCGGCCCGCCACGCCAGCCCCTCCCATGAACAACTCCTCTGATCCTATAGTACAGGGTTTCTCAAAGCGGGTGCCGTCATGGCACCCTAGTGTGCCGTGACGCAAGTCCAGGGGTGCCGCAGAATACCTTGATAATATTTGGGATTGATCAAAATCACTTCAGAAGACCTGAGGCGATTCTTTAAAAAAAAAAACAGTTTTTGGAAAAAAAATCGAAAACATTTTTTCCCCTGATTTTTCAAAAATAGCAGATCTACAAGCTCATAGCGCGGCACTCGGTGCCGCGCTATGAGCTTGTAGATCTGCTATTTTTGAATAGCCAAAGAAATCTAAAATGACACAGATGCGTTCCAGGTCTTAATGGGTTAACCACTTCAACCATAACCCTCTATACTTGAGATGCTTGGTGCGCTCTTTTTCCATCTACACCAAATCTCATCAAACAAAAATAGCAGATCTACAACCTCACAACAGCTTGTAGATCGTCTATTTTTGATGAATGTTACCACAAGATTAGAGATGCTGGGGTTCAAGTGGATATTTTCAATCCGTCCTAATGGAAACTGACATTCTCTCAAGTTGTCCTTGTGACATACTGTATCTTAGGGGGGAAAGAATTACATTTTTACGTCCCGTACTATGACATAGATGTAAGATGCCATAAAGTAACAATGTCATTCAGGGGTGCCGTGGATGGAAAAAATATATTTACAGGGGTGCCATGAGCCAACAAAAAGTTTGACAACCACTGCTATAGTACCACCTAAAAAAACGTCCCATCGTCCTGGGCCTGGGCCATGGCCCCCATAGGGCTGCTCTTACCTGACCGTGTGAGAGCCTAGTAATCTGTCGCTATCAGGTGGTGGAGTGTAATCATCTACACAGCGATTATGCTGCTATAGATTCACATCTGTGGCTAATCAGCTGTTTTACTGCAATCGGCGCGGCACTAATGCGAAGAGGGTTGTTTTGATAACCGCAAGGTCACGCAAGCTATTCCCAGCCAGACCCTGAGGATTCAATTACACAACTTTGACTTTGCTCTTGCTACGGCGCTCCCAGTGTGGAGCCGAGTGGCTTTGAGGGAAACTCGGGTTGGGACGGGTAATCGTCCCAGAGTGGGACGGGCAAGAGCAGGGATCATCACCATTGCTGTCTTGTGGTGGACATTTTGGTCAAAATTTATGTTTTGCCACGGACATACAAAATGAGTGGACAACAATATTACCAGAAACACATAAAGAGCTAGCCCTGAATGACCATATAACAGGTCTGTAACTGTGAGAGTGTACAAATGGAACCAAATGGACCCTTGTACGCTCTCAGAGTTATGGTGGTCCTTGCAAATAAAACATTTGAGAACCACCAGTAATAGTAGGACTCCTAATGTGTGAGTCATACATATTCTGAAGAAAACCTGGAGACTTGACATTCAGTAATTGCGTCATGATGAAATTAAGAACATTACAATGGTGTGTAAATCAAAAAAATTGCCACGGACAAACAAGACCAAGTCTTTGCCATGGACACATTATTTGTCCGTGTACGGACATATTGATGACCCTGGGCAAGAAGCAAAAACAAAGGTTTTCGAGTTCTACATTCAGCGACAACAGCGAGGGTGAAAACACACAAAGTGTGAAGTGAGATCTTTGCAGTTTATCCCAGTTCATTTATCCACGCCTATTGATGCTCGTGTTGATGATGACAGACTGCGGTCACACACTGTCATACACTGACTTGACTGTTTATTTTTATTTATTTTTCACACTCCATGCGGGGAAGCATTTCGCTCGCCCACTTGAGAATTAAAGGATCTTCTTGTCAAACAACCACATGGACCTCCCTTGACTTTTCCACTTTCCTCAAGACACACACTTTGGTAGCTGCTCAAGAGTTTTGCTGCAGAATGCTTGGTGGTAATAGGGAAGAGTCGACCTCAAAATGCTCAGACACTGAGGGATCTGTGTGTGCTTGTGTGTGTGTGTGTGTGTGTGTGTGTGTGTGTGTGTGTGTGTGTGTGTGTGTGTGTGTGTGTGTGTGTGTGTGTGTGTGTGTGTGTGTGTGTGTGTGTGTGTGTGTGTGTGTGTGTGCGCGCTAGCTGAGAGCCCCAAGGACATAAGAGAGCCTTGGTTCTGGGCCCGGCCCTGCCTTGGTGCTATGTGTTTGTGTAGCCAGACCAGAGACCACCCCCAGGAACCATTTCCCCCGCACAATAAAAGTATACCCACGCTTTCCTTACAGATTAACCCATTAAAACCGGGAACGCATCTGTGTCATTTTAGATTTGAGCTATAATCATTATTTTATATGTTTGGCTATTCAAAACTAGCAAATCTACAAGCTCGTAGCGCGACACCGAGTGCCGCACTACGAGCTTGTAGATCTGCTATTTTTGAAAAATCTTGAACATTTGTGTAAATCTTTCAATACATATATTTTTATTTTAACTCAAATCTTTGTTTCTGTGGGGGGGGTCCCTGGAACAGCATATTTTGATGGATTCGGCGGCCGAATAATACATACGATTTTGGGGGTCCTTGACATGAAAAAGCTTGAGAACCGTGATTTTTCAAAAACAGCAGATCTACAAGCTCATATCGCGGCACTCGGTGCCGCGCTATGAGCTTGTATATCTGATGTTTTTTTTAAATAGCCAAAGAAATCTTAAAATGACACAGTTGATGCGTTCCCGGTCTTAATGGTTTAACTAGAAAACGTACCTAAAGTATAATCTCTCTTGTCTTTTTTTTACTTGTCTGGTCTGTGTGCAGGATTGGACCGTGGACTGAAGCAACATTCCTGGAAGAGCCGAAGAAGAAGGCGCGCGGCGCGCGTGTGTGTGAGAGTTGCAGAGAGAGAGAGAGAGAGTAATGCCCGTCGAGATGGCCTCCAAACTCGTTCGCCCACACTGGAATGGCTTGTGGCAAAGATGTGCGTTGCCATGGTGATCATTTACAAGAAAACACTGGAAAAGAAGGGTGTCGACGATGTAACGTCCAAACGGCTGGATTTGGGCCCGGTGAGAGAGAGGTTTTTCTCTTCTTCTTCATGTAGGACATTCTAGTGTTTGAGTTTTTGTTGTTCAATGTCCCTGATTGCATTGTTTACGCATCCTTCTGCCAGCAGGCCTCAATTCCAGTGGTGGAAAAAGTACTCAGATGTTTTACTTCAGTAAAAGTATCAATACTGCAATGTGTAGCCTACTCTGTTACAAGTAAAAGTCCGGAATTCAAAATTTACATGAGTAAAAGTACAAAAATATTGGCATCAAAATGTACTTAAAGTACCAAAAGTAAAAGTACTAAAATGTTTGAAAATAGCAGATCTGTGAGCTTGTGAGCTTGTAGATTGGCTATTTTCAAATAGCCTATGTAGGCTATAAAATAGGGCTAAAGTGGTTAATTTATGTTTTATAATGTAATAATTTATATCTGAAAAGTAAAGTTTTCAAATAATTGTAGTGGAGTAAAAGTACAATATTTGCCTCTGAGATGTAGTGGTGTAGAAGTAAAAGTATTGGAAATTGGAAATACTCAAGTAAAGTACAAATAGATTACTTAAGTACAGTACTTAAGGAAATGTACTTAGTTACTTTCCACCACTGTGAAATTCTAGTGTTTGAGTTTGTGTGTTCAATGTCCTGATTGCATGTTTACGCATCCTTCTGCCAGCAGGCCTCAACTATGTTGTCAAAGGGTTTTGGTTGGGATACAACCTGCTGCTGTTTTGCATTAAGAAAATAAAATACACATTCATCATTCCAACAGCGGTTTTACAACCGTATAATGTATGTTCCCGTTTTGTCAAAGCCCAGAATTTGACTACAATTACAGAAACCAATGCCTTTGATGGTGTAAGCCTTCCACTAATCGACTTAATTTTTCTCCCCAAGAAGTCTAAATTTGCTGGGAAACCCATAAGCAATGAGCTTATAAAAAAATCCCAGGAAGTCCTGTTAACCGATTCAGACCGGGAACGCATCTGTGTCACTTTAAGATTTCTTTGGCTATTCAAAAATAGCAGATCTACAAGCTCATAGCGCGGCACCGAGTGCCACGCTATGAGCTTGTAGATCTCCTATTTTTTTTAAAATCTTGATTTTTTTTTTGCAAATCTTTGAATATATATATATTTTTAAAGCAAACATTTGTAACTCAAATCTTTGCTTCTGGGCGATTCTACAAATGTCTTCTGGTTTTCTGAAAAACATACTATGTCGCATATATGAGTGGTTCTCAAACTTTTCCATGTCAAGGACCACCCAAAAGGATATGTATTTGGCCGCGGACCCCCATCTGAAAATATGTTGATCCAAGGACCCCCAGAACCACAGATCGGAGCTAAAAATGTTTGTCTTAAAACATTATATTCAAAGATTTCCACAAAGTTCCCACGATTTTTCAAAAAACTTGCAGATCTACAAGCTCGTATGTAGATCGAGCTTGTATATCTGCTATTTTTGAATAGCCGAAAGAAATCTTAACACGACACACAGATGCGTTCCCGGTATGAATGGGTTAAGACGAATAACATTATTTGGACATTACGTAAATACTCGACAATGAGGATGTTTATTAGTGATGATTGCATTGTGCTAGCTCCCACTTGTCATCACCATGGTTTTTGTCATCTGGTTTGAATCCTCTCTCTATGCTTTCCACACACACACACACACACACACACACACACACACACACACACACACACACACACACACACACACACACACACACACACACACACACACACACACACACACACACACACACACACACACACACACACACAATGCTCAAGAAAACAAACGGAGCATTTCAGAGTTTCACCAGGACGGGGCAACTATGACTCACTTTACTTTACAATCAGGAAGGATTGCAGCACACAGTTTAGAAACCTTCCCTCCTCCTCTGCTGCTAGCGTTTTGTGCAAGAATTTTTCCCCAAAGTAATGTGGTGGACTGAGTTTGCCCTCACAACAAGCCACGTGAAATGAAGTCACCATGCTTTGGGCCTGAGAGAGAGTCAGAGGTTGTTCTGCTGTAAGCTCTCTCTCTCTCTCTCTCTCTCTCTCTCTCTCTCTCTCTCTCTCTCTCTCTCTCTCTCTCTCTCTCTCTCTCTCTCTCTCTCTCTCTCTCTCTCTCTCTCTCTCTCTCTCTCTCTCTCTCTCTCTCTCTCTCTCTCTCTCTCTCTCTCTCTCTCTCTCTCTCTCTCTCTCTCTCTCTCTCCCTCTCTCTCATTTATGTACAGTCTTTGACAGTGGTGGAAAAAGTACTCACAATTCTTACTTGAACCCATTAAGACCTGAGGCCATTCTTAAAAATGTTTTCTAAATCCTAACAGTTTTTTGAAAAAAAATCTTTTTTTTTTTTTTCAAGATTAAAAAAAAAAAGCAGATCTTCAAGCTCATAGCGCGGCACTTGGTGCCGCGCTATGAGCTTGTATATCTGCTATTTTTGAATAGCCAAAGAAATCTGAAGTGACACAGATGCGTTCCAGGTATTAATGGGTTAAGTAAAAGTATCAAAACTGCAATGTAGAAATGCTCTGTTACAAGTAAAAGTCCGGAATTCTAATTATTAAAAGTACAAAAGTATTGGCATCAAAATGTACTTAAAGAACCAAAAGTAAAAGTACTAAAATGTTTGAAAATAGCAGATGCACAAGCTAGTTCACAACATGTCGCATGGTGCGACGCGTTGTGAGCTTGTAGCTCAGCTATTTTCAAATAGCTAAGGTATAGAATAGGGCTAAAGTGGTTAATGTATGTTTTATAATGTAATCATTTATACCTGCAAAGTAACAAAAGTTTTCAATTTCAAATTGTAGTGGGGTAAAAGTAGCCTACAATATTTGCCTCTGAGATGCAAAATTGTACTTACTGTAAGTACAGTACTTGAGTAAATATGCTTACTTTACACCACTGACATTTATGTACAGAATTGACTCAGTTCGTTTGTGGTTTACAGACTCACGTTTTTGTATGACTATGTTCTCGTTCACACAGCATTCGCTGGTTGACACCAGAACTTCCGTTCCTGTATATACATTGTGTTGCAAACCCACCATATGTATTGTGGAGTGCTATAGTGTTTGTGTTGACAATGCAACTCTTTTCTGCTCTTTCCACAGTTCCAGGCACAGACCATGAGCCAGGGGACTACCCTCTTCTCCTGCGGACTCATGGGTAAGAAGAGAGTCTATGACCCCTTGCTGATTCAATTATCAACCCTAATTTCTTCCCCAGCTTAAACCCCCAACCGACAAGTTACAGATCCGTCAGCATAAAGCTTAATTTATAGACAAGTCCATCTTGTGACAGAGTTGTTGCTTGCCAAAAAAGAACAGATCTACAAGCTGCAATGCAACCCTGACATGCTACCGAGTATTCATTGGGTTAATCCATCATTGTAATGAGCACAGGCATTGGTACTTTTTCCTGATACTAATATACAGTATTACCCATTAAGACCTGAGGCTGATTCTACAAAATGTCTGCTAAATCCCAACAGTATTCTGAAAAAAAAAACGTATGTTTCTATATCAGTGGTTCTCAAACGTTTACATGTCAAGGACCCTCAAAATGACATGTATTTGGCCGCGGACCCCCAGCTCAAAATATGTTGTTCCAGGGACCCCCCCAGAAGCAAAGATTTGAGTTAAAAATGTTCGCTTTAAAACGATATATATTCAAAGATTTGCACACATTTTCACGATTTTTCAAAAATAGCAGATCTACAAGCTCGTAGCGCGGCACTCGGTGCCGCGCTATGAGCTTGTAGATCTGCTATTTTTGAATAGACAAAGTGTAAAATAATGTTTTTTTTAGCTCAAATCAAAAAGTGACACAGATGCGTCCCAGGTCTTAATGGGTTAACCCCCAACCGACAAGTTACAGATCCGTCAGCATAAAGCTTAATTTATAGGACAAGTCCATCTTGTGACATAGTTGTTGCTTGCCAAAAAGAACAGATCTACAAGCTGCAATGCAACCCCGACATGCTAACGAGTATTCGTTGGGTTAATCCATCATTGTAATGAGCACAGGCATTGGCACTTTTTTTCCTGATACTAATATACAGTATTAAATGATGGTAATATAGCCTACTTCTCCATCTCCATTTCAGCATTGGTCTTCGGGAATGTAAATTGCCTTTTTTCCATTGCAATTTTTTTCTATTGCTTGAATATCCATCAACAGTATTCATATTGCATTTGTGATAATCTGTCAACGGTTGGCGGAGGCCTAAAGAAGTCAGGCGTATAGCGACAGCCCCTGTCAGTAGCGGAAGAAATACACAGATATTTTACTTAAAGGAGGAGTTCACCCAATTTTTTTTTACTTATTTTCTATCAATTGCACACTCTATGAAGCCTTGAATCCATGGATTCTTTTTAGTTTTTGTCGCATTCCTAAGCTAATAATTTGATTCCCGTCTCCTACCGGCTAATGTATCCGGTAGGAGACACAAAGTAGATTATTTGTGTCTCCAACCGGAAATACACACGGTCGTCAAATTATTGTCTTAGGAATGCCACAAAAACTAAAATAAATCCATGAAATCAAGGCTTCATGGGGTGTGTAATTGATAGAAAATAAGTCATTTTTTGGGTGAACTCCTCCTTTAAGTAAAAATACAAGTAGCAATACCAAAATATAAAAATACTGTTACAAATAAAAAGCCTGTATTCAAACTTTTACTTGAGTAAAAAGTATTGGCATCAAAATATACTTACAGTACCACAGTAATAGTACTCAAAGCATTGTCAAAATAAAAAAAATAGCAGGTCTACAAGCTTGTAAGTATAGAATAGGGAATAAGTGGTTAATATGTTTTATAATACTAATTGAAATCCGAAAAGTAACTAAAGTTTTCAAATAATTGTAGTGTAGTAAAAAGTACAGTACAACATTTGCCTCTGAGATGTAGTGGAGTAGAAGTATAAAGTATAACATTTGTTTGAAATACTCAAACACCTCAATGCCTCACACTTAAGTACACTACCTACGTACAGTAAATGTACTCAGTTACTTTCCACCACTGGTGGCAGTGCCACCTATTCAGACCTATCCCTGCCTCTCCCTGCTGTGTCTGGTCCTGGGCCAGGCGCCATTATGCCAAACATGTCTAACAGGTGCTCGCGTCGAGATTAATGTGCATTATCGTATTAATTAACAGCTTAGCATTAGTCACAGGGCTCCAGCGGGAAGCATGGCGTGTCGTCACCTTGTTACCGATGCCCTTTTAACTAATGTCAACCCACAGTCCCTATTCTGGGCATGTGGCTGTTGCTTGGCTATTTGTCGCACGAAGTGGTGGAAAGTAACCAAGTACATCTACTCAAGTACTGTAATTAAGTAGAAATCTGAGGATTTTTTTTTTTACTTTACTGGAGTATTTCCAATTTCCAATACTTTCACTTCTACTCCACTACATCTCAGAGGCAAATATTGTACTTTTACTCCACTACAATTATTTGAAAACTTTTAGTTACCAGTTACTTTGTAGATTTTTATTATTACAAAACATGCATTAACCACTTTATCCCTACACACTTCGGCTATTTGAAATATCTGCCATTTTCGAAAGATTTGTACACATTTTTGACACTTTTTTTTATACATTCTGCATAATGAGTACTTTTACTTTTGGTACTTTAAGTACATTTTGATGCCAATACTTTTGTACTTTTACTCAAGTCAATTTTGAATGCCGGACGTTTACTTGTAACAGAGTATTTCTGCATTGCAGTACTTAACGTAAAACATTTGAGTACTTTCTCCACCACTGTGTACGAAGAAAAAAGTACAGTGGTTAGTGAAAGTAATTATTATTCCGCACCCTCCATTATCTGCTTGTTGTCGTTTTAACAGTCACCAATCTTAGAACTTGACATTCATTGTGGCCCTTTGGGAGACAAATGGCGTTTTGTGTTGGCTTTGGACCTTGGCACTGAGACTGGCAAGGTCCTCTCCAAGCACACCACCATCGTTAACACAGTAGGTGTTGATCAGACGGTCTTTGTTCTCCGCCATGCCCCATGTCAATGGCATTTGGAGGGATTTTATCACCAGTGAGAGAAGAATAGACCTTTCGCATACCAGGAGTGGGCCGCGGCCCTTGTGGAGGATCTGACAAAATTGGCCGATACGGTTGCTCAGTGGTTCTCAACCAGTGGTCCGGGGACCACCAGTGGTCCTTGGGGGGGGGGGGGTACCAGGTGGTCCCCAGCTAAATGATGGAGAGTTGGTAACCAAATGGACCCTTATAGATCTTTAACTCTTGAGAGTGTAAAATGAAACCAAATGGACCCTTACGGGTCCATTTGGTTCCATTTTACGCTCTCAAGAGTTAAACTATTGTTAAACATCTGCATTACTTAATTAAAGAATTGTTATTTTGATCAACGTTTGCCTGTTATCTCAAATGGTGCCAACATCAATACAGCATGGAATTGTGGACAAAATCTCATCCAACGACAACCAAATATTCTAAGTCTTGGGATCTGAGAGGCTAAATCTCATCAAATGGTGGTCCGTGGCTCAAATAAATGCCAAATAAATAATGGACCTTGATATGAAAAGGGTTGAAAACCACTGCAGTAGCTGAATCCAGGGTGGTTCTGTATAGAGGGAAGTTGACTGGTTTGCTAACGGGCCAAAAGATTCAAGAGTGTTTTATTTGTCACTCATACAGGCACGACGAGTGAAATGTTTGTGTGGCAGATTGTCAGGGACCGAGTTGGCTGGCAAGAGAGACACAGGGAGACTTGAGTATTTCTTCAAAATAATGTCTCTTTTTAACAAAACAGTAATTCTGGGCCCAAAACAAATTTGAGGTCAACACAAAAGACTTAAACAAACACCAACTCAACAGCACAGCCGACATAACCAAAATGTCATATGAGGGGAACATATATAGTGGGTGACCACTCCACTCTTAACACAAAGGTGGATAAGATAACTGCACATAACTACAACATAACCCAATACAACACCAACCAATAATAACTAATGAAAATATAACACAGCTGAACTATGAAAAAACACATTTCTTCATTTTAAAACTAGTAAATCCCTGCCCCTCCCCATAGTGCAGGAGGAACATGGTGCAGTCCAATTTCACCATCAGCTCTTTATAACTATAAGCAGATCTGAAGCAGCTGGTCCCCCTTTACTTGGCTAGCCAATCACCTCCAGCAGCACCCCACCGAACGACTTAATGAGTAGCTGCTGGTGTGGCATCACACAGATAATAACGATAATACTGTGTGTACAAAGAGAAAGAATAAAGATAAAAGATAAGATAAAATAACACAAAATCCACGGTGCTGGTGGAGTGTTCAGTTGGCAGTTGGCAAATAGATACCCAGTTACCTGGGTAAGTCTCTGATAAAGGCCTTGTATAAACAGCTGTACGTGCCCACTGGCAGCACGCACGCACGCACACACACACACACGCACACACACAAATTAACCTCGATCAGAATGTTTAAGATGGACTGTTGACATTTGGCCAAATACAGTATAGAGGCTATGTGTGCCTGACATCATCGCACCCGGAAGTTATGCGGGAACACCTACTGACTGGCAAAAAAACTACTTTCTGACAGCCCACACATCCAAACAGAAAAGTCCTATCTGATTGTATTAACGTTAAACTCACCAACATGGCAGGCAGCTGTACAGAAAGCTTGAATTATCCTCTTTCCATCTGCAACGTTTTTGCTTCATAAAAATCCACCAGACATATTTTGAGCTACTTTCTGTCAATACATTCCGTGCATGGAGTGCAGGTGATTAAAGTGATTGAAGTGTCAAGAGTTGGGAAGCGCTCGTTTTCAATAACGCAACGTCCTGACCTGCTGCTGCCTCCTGCATTATGTGCAATGTAGAAACAGGTGGTACGCAGGACCGTTGAGTGATTTCCAACGAGCGCTCCCAAACTCCAATGCTCCATGCTGCTCAATGTTTTGCCACTCAGTCTAGATGAGGGGGGTGTGTCCCGGGGAAAAAGTGAGGCATGTGCATACTCTCTATTTATGAATGTCAGAATATAGGGCTTGAAATGGAGTCCCATTCACTCTCCCCAATCAGCTGTGATGACTGTGGAGACTGCTGGTCTGCAGTGTGCAGCTCCTGGTTCCAGCAGAGAAGGGTTTAGTTTATTTATTCTTGTATTGGATGCCCTCTCCTCTCCAGGTGGCAGGTGCATAAGTGCATAATGCAATGCATGCTGTGTCAATGAAAAGGACACGCATTCTGGGACTGGCGTTCTGACCAAATAACCACAGTAGTCTGTCTTTGTGTGATGGCCGATTCCATCCAGCTGCTGCTGGAGCTAGAAGTGCAGTGGGCCCTTCCAGGTCCTTTAAGCACACTGCCAGGAACCAGGAGAGGCTTCCTGTGTCTCAGTCAGTTCTGAGGGCAAATGTTGGTCAGACGTTCATCCCTGAAATGTTTCCTTATGCTAGCTGCGGAGATGTGCAATTAAGTCTGAGTCACTCATTACACACAGCTCTGGTAATCAGTGTCTTCAATTTGTCTTGTTACCATATAATCTGGACGAAAATGTCGGTTGGCAAGTCGGTTGGCCAGTCCAACACTTCGGTCCAAAACACTCAAAGCTTGAAATTTGCTGTGCACCGTCATGCTCCCCTTAAGGATGAACTCTACTGCCATCGCCCTTAGGTCAACATTTCCATTTTTCTCCTCTTCCATTTACCAACTCTTGAATTTGTAAAGCATATCTGTTGATCCTTTCCACCTAAAATGCTTCGGCCTTTGGTTACCTGTCAGATGTGTAGCATCACAATCATTTTAACCACTTTAACCTTTTATACTTTGGCTATTTAAAAATAGCAGATATACAAGCTCATAGCGCGGCACCGAGTGCCGCGCTATGAGCTTGTATATCTGCTATTTTTGAAAAATCTTGAAAATGTGTGCAAGCCTTTGAATTTATAGTTTTTTAAAGCGAACATTTGTAATTCAAATCTTTGCTTCTGAGGGGTCCCTGGAACAAAATATTTTTAGATGGGGGTCCGCAGCCAAATACATGGTCCTTGACATGAAAAAGTTGGTGTAGAGTACTTTGTCCAGCACCGTTCATTCCACTAAATTGCCCGTGACTTGTGTTTACAGAGACGAGTCGGTGGCCCGAGGTGCGTCGAGGCTGTGGCGCCATGCAGCAGAGGCCAGTGATGGGGGCCAGCCTGGAGAGTCTGTGGGACGTCCTGCCCGAGGTGGCCCACCACCAGAGCCCCGCCACCCCCTGGGGGGCCCGGGGGGTGGAGACGACGACGGGAGGCATGGTGCCGGCAGGAGCCATCACCAGCCTGCTGCAGGACCTCAGCCTGGCCGAGGCGGCCGCCGCGGCCGCTTCGCCCTCCACCGCCCCGCCCAGCAAGCGTCAGTGTCGCTCCCTGTCGTGCTCGGACGAGCTGGTGCACGGCTGCCGCTCCACCTGGCGCCCGCAGGGCTCGCGCGTGTGGACGGCGGTGGAGAAGAGGCGGTGCCACAGCGGGGGCAGCGTGCAGCGCAGTGGCAGCGGCCCCCCGCCCGTAGGGTTCCCCGCCATGCAGCGGAGCTCCAGCTTCAGCCTGCCCGCCCGCTCCAACACCCTGGAGCTGCCTTGCTTCGGCCAGCGTCTCCCCGTCTTCCCCGCCTCCTCCGCCTTCACCAGCCTGACCGCCTCCTCCATGGTGTCCCTCATTCCCTCTCATGAGCCCCACCGCCCCGCCGCGCTGCAGACCCTCTACCTCTCGCACGAACAGATCTGCCTCGCCGAGCCCGGCGGCTGCGGGCCGTCGTCGCCGGCCAGCTCTCCCGACTCCACCCCGGAGCTGGAGCGCCGCGGCGGCGAGCAGGGAGGTCTGGCCCGGAGCCGCTCGCAGCCCTGCGTACTCAACGACAAGAAGATCGGGATGAAGCGCAGGAGACCGGCCGACACGTACAAGCAGAGGCCCTCCCTTGACCTGGCAAAGATGACCCAGGTTGGTATTTAAAAAACTGTGTAACTATGTTTGTTGCATTTTTATACATTAAAAGGCTTTTCGTGGATCCAAAAGCAACTTGGCAGCATGATGAGCAGGAAGGGATTCGATGTTCCTGAAGGACGACTCGAAAGATCACGTCACATAGCATGGATAGCATAGCCTAGCTTAAAGGGATAGTTCACCCAAAAAATATGTATTTTTTAAATCGATTAGTCACCCCCATGGAATTCATGGATATTTTTTAGTTTTTGTCACTTTCCTAAGCCAATCATTTCATGACCAGCGGACCGGTAGGCAGCGGTTCCGGTAGGAGACACAAATGAGACTCTTTGTGTCTCCTACGGGAACCGCGGCCGGTCATCAAATTATTGCATTGCAATATCCATGAATTGAAGTCTCCATGGTGTGACTAATCGATAGAAAAAACATATTTTTGGGCGTGAACTATCCCTTTAACAACCAGGTCACCCTGCCAAGAACGACTTGTCGTGACCATAAAAGAGAGGATCATGAGGCGAAATATGAATCACATTTATTCCACCATGCCACTGCATGGTTATTATTTATTACATAGAGTAATTAAAAGTTTAAACAGTCTATGTTTACTGTCTGTGAATGCCCTTTAGTATCATGTGATATCGGTTCTATAATCATCTGTTTGAGCCACCACTACTATATTTAATCCTGTACCTTGTGGCAATAGCATGTTATATCATTTACCACACTGGCCTGTCTTCTGGCCCACATTTCATGTGTCATTTTCTGTGACATGTGATAATCTACTGAGTCGTATAGTTCCATGCCTCGTGGTCGTGGACTATCGTGTAGCCGCGCGCCCCCCCCCCCCCCCCCCCTCTCGGCCTCGGGTCACTGGACGGCGGCTTGCATGCTGGACACGCCGGTAACCTCAATCAGTCTCGCTCGCCCAGAGCTGGTTTACACTCCGCAGTTGTGGCAATTTGTCCCTTCCATGTTGGATAAACAAACGCGCCAAAGGTCACACATATTGTGTCACGTCCCCCACGCACCCCCCCCCCCCCTCCCCTTGCCCTCCCTCCCGCACCTCAAAGTGTTTCTGCAGGCGCTATCATTAAATGAATGTGATCTGTCATGCAGGCCATTTCTGGGTCACATTCCTTTTATGCGGGTGTGTGTTTACACTTGCCGAATAGGAGAGAGAAAGAGAAGGGAGGGTAAAGCATGCCCTTCAATGATTTGTGTTGCCGGAGCAACTAATGGTTTATTGAGATCACAGTGTCAGCAGAGAGCTCGGGTTAACACGACGGATGAGTTCCGTTCACAAAGGGACGGTGCTGTGGGATTGGCTCGGTACATCACTTGATCTCCTTGGTACTTTTTTTTACGAGGCCAGGAACTGCAGTTGGAGTCCGGTCCACTTTTTTGAAGTCGACCCCATCTTTCAACCGGCAAACCTCAAACCTGTTATGGCTGCACATCCTGGCAGGCTTGTGTCTGTTCTGCCTCATAAGCGAAGCGCACGACGACACACACACACACACACACACACACACACACGCACACACACACACACAGAGTAATGTTTCACACGTTCACTGACTGGGTCGTAAACACACGGCTGGACTTGGCCCTGCTGTGAAAGTCGCCCAGAGTTCAGCGACGTCTTAACAGTATTGGCGTGACACATCGAGCAACAAACACACACACACACACGCACGAACGCGCATGCACACGCACACGCACACACACACACACACACACACACACACACACCAAAAAATAGGGAGGAGGTCAGCATGAAGACACAGGCCTTTTCGATGTGGCAACATCAATATTTTCACAGAGGAAACTTCGGGGTCTTTGAGTTTGTTAGCTCTGGTTCCATCCTGCCTGCTGTTCCATCATCACAGTGCTTCAGCTCTCTGTGCATGCTCCCCCGTGGCGTCCCTGCGACGCTGGCTCTCTCAACCCGGACCTGCCTTTGAAACCATGAGATGGATTTTGTATTTAGTACATTTTGAATTTGCATTTATTAGACCTCAGCCGACCCCCCCTCCGCAAAGACCCCCATTCAATTCCCTTCATGTGAATCTGGTTTTGAGGCAAGCTGTGGGGGGAAAAATGACTTGCCAAGGTCCCGGGCTCAAATCGTGGCCAAACCAAGGGGGGATTTCTGGCCGGTCGGTTGAACGACTGTACCATTGCTTGGCTTTTTAGCGAGCACAGGAAGTTTAAAAGTACAGAACTGTAAAGCATTCACCCGTGAAGCCGTGGCACGGTTCAGAGGGAGCCGAAAAGACACAACGTGGACCCAGATCAGTGGACTATACTCAAACATTGGACCACCATTTCCAGCTTTGTCCAGCAGCTGTTCGTCGCCGTAAGCCGAAAATAGCCGATCTACAAGCTCACAATGTGTCGCCGACGCGACGCATTGTGTTGCCTTGTAGATCGGCTATTTCCGTATACTACGTACTGTATATAAACCAGGCATTAGCACAAGTGCTGCATCTCCCTTCTCACTTTCCCCCAAAGTCACCCCACTATTCAAAGATTGATCACACTGCTGAGTCTTGTCTCTAAAGTGTCCTCTTGTCCACACCAATGACACCGTGAAGTGCCGATACGCTGCCCGCGGCGGTGTCGTTTACCCAGGGAGAAACTGCTACCCTACGCTGTGGCCCGCTGTGGCTCTCTGAATGTCAGGAAGTGGAGCAGCTGTGGTGGGGGGGATTATGGATCGCAGCGCGCGGGGGGGGGGATGTGTGTAGGGGTAAAGAGATATTGATTTCTGTAAATTCAGCTCGCTGGGTGGATTGCCGCCACAACTGGGCCTCATGAGCTATTGATAAGGTTTTATTGACGGAGCGTCAAGGTCGTTATGGTTGAGGTGCCTTTCAGCTCAGGCTCTCCGTTTTCACCCTGTTCTAAGGGGAAGGGGATCATAGGTGCCAAGAGCTGTATAAACCCGCAGCCGCTCGTGTGACTTCCCTTTAGTTAATAATGTGCCGTCGTAGCCGTTCATAGATTATAGATCATCAGGCTGTTCCTGTCTGCCATGCCGATTACATCTAAAAGCTGGCAATTTTTACAGTGTGGCTTTGAAACATAGCTGTCTATAAGTGCGTGTGTTTTTTCCCGGAGCTAATCTCGCAAAACCGCTGCGCCATCTGTGCCAAATTTGGTGTGCACGCTGCCAGTAAGGCCACAGACGTTGAAACCGTGCCCACATTTGGAGTCACCGCACAGCCTTGTATTAGAGAGTTTACGCCAACCCAGGGGCAGAAAACTGCGCCGGTCACGTGGTTCATGTAAACTCGAAATAGTGACAAACGCTCATAGACTCCAGTGCATTCCGTAAACTTCCGGTTCAGGGCTTTGTCACTATTCGCCAATAGAAGGCTATGTAGAAGACCTGGCCCGATGAAGTCAGCGGAAGTGACGCAACTCTGGGAGTCACACACTTCATAGATACTAGGTCACAGACGACTGGCGTCATAGATGAATGAAATCACAGGCTGGCCCCCGAGATCCACACCGTTCCCACGGGGATCCCGCGAGATCCACCTGATTCGATTTATTTATTTATTCAGTTATTTTTGTTCCATCTAAACACTTTTCGCTGACATTTTGTTTCCGTTAAAGCCAGGCCATTCATGGACTTTATCAAACGTTCCCAGGGTGTGTGATGTGATTCTGTGGAGGAATCATTGGAGTGGGTCAGTCAGCCAGTGGCGTGGCTGTGCGCTGCTTGCACAGCGCTCGATGAATGTGCCCGCTTTTCGCTGTGCCAACGACAACAGCTGGGCTCCTTTGATCTGCAAGCCCCGATGCAGAGGCCCTTTCTGACTGCTGTGGGGGGGGGAGGGGGGGGGGGGGGCACGGGGGGTCTGGAACACGGATCACTTGTTTCCACTGTCCCCTTTCCCTCTCGGTCTCCCCTATCCATGCTTTCATAGTTTAGCGAGCTCAGTAGTCATCTCGTGCGTGTGTGTGTGTGTGTGTGTGTATATGTGGGGGGGGGGGGGGGGGGGGGGCTTGATCTGTAGATGAGTGATAACGCACATGTTGAACGGGTCAGTGTTCCCTCGGCCCGATATTCCCTCAATCCCAAACCCAACCCTGAGCTGAGGGAACAGGGAACTTAGGGAAAACACGGCTGAGGAACACAGTGCTTGAACCCCCTTGAACATATGCCTCTCAAGATGATTGACTGGGAGCCCCCGCCCCACTCCTGTTCAGCGTGGGTTGCTTGCAGCCCTCGTGAACTCCCATCATTCCCGTCACTAAGGTGTTGCACAAGATCCGTCATCGTGGAGGTTTTTATAGAGGCCCCTCTATTCTCCACACACAGTGCAGCGGTCAGGCATGGGTGACAGACAGCTGCTGCATCTATTCCACGCCTCTGCTGTCCAGAATGCACGCGGCCGGCCCTCTAGTCTGTAATACAGGCAGAGCCTCAGTCTCAGGGCGAGTCCAGCTGTCGCGGTTTGCCTCGATTCACGCCTTGCAGCCAGCCGCGCCGGCACATGTGGATTTTGCCCCGGAGGGGTGCATGCTCTGCTCGGGCTTTCCCAGATGTATGCGTTCATTGTGCGGCAGCCGGTCGGCTGGCTGGCTGGCTGGGCCCGGGCAGAGTCGAAAAGGTTTTGACATGAGTGATGTCCGTTGCTCTGGATATCTGCCCACAGTGCCGCTCGGGTTCCCTCTGAAGCCCCCGATTTTGTACACTTTGTTCAGATGGCCTCGCTCGTCCCAACCGCCAGTTGTTCCAGTGTGTAATGCAGGGCTAAATTTATACAGTTCTTTCGTTCCTTCATTTTTGTGTGTGTGTGTGTGTGTGGACATGGCATGCTCCGCTGTAGTTTCAGTATGCTGCTTTCTCATAATACCATTGGTTCTCAAAGTGGGGTCTGGGGACCCCCAGGGGTCCTTGGGGTTCCAGGGGGTCCACAGCAAAAGTAGTTAAGATAGCGCCACAATCATTTTAACCACTTTAACCGTTTAAACGTTGGCTATTTTACTAAAATCTTGAACAGTAGTGAACATTTTGAACACAAATCTTGCTTCTGGGGGTCCCTGGCACAACATATTTTCAGATGGGGGTCCACGGCCAAATACATATCATTTTGGGGGTCCTTGACGTGAAAAGGTTTGAGAACCACTGTCATATACTATGGTACAGTAGAGCAATTGTATTCAGAAAAATGGCTACGTGTGGTTAGTCGTGGACTGTGTCCCAGTGAGGATGTGATGTCACTGGTAACAATCTAGACTAGAGGAACAATTTTTTTGACCAAATATGTCTCCAAAATATTTCATCACCATGGACACATCAGTGGAAACTGCCAGCAGACACAATAGGGACTGGGAAAGGCTGCTCACTACTCTTTACTGTTGGGTCATCAACGGAACGTTTCGCTTGCCTTCCTAGGAAGCATGTGAAAAAGCTTATCTTGATCTTGTCTGTCTTTTGTCTCTCCGCAGAAACTGAGGAATTTCCACAGCCTCAGCTGTCCCGGTATCACTGGGGAAGAAGATAGCTGTCAATCAAGCCAGCAGGCCCTGCCCACTCTCAGGAGCACCGCCCACTGCGAGACGACGGACTTCTCGTCCGTGAGCGAACACGACCAGGGACCGGAGGAGGACGTCCCATCACCCAGCAGCACCACCAAAGAGGAGGAGGGCGAGGAGGAGGTCACCGGGCACGCCACGGATCCCACCATCGAGGAGCTGGACGACTGGGGCTCCTCCGTGGGCTACGGCGGCGGCGACACCGTGTCGACCAACGGGAAGGCCAACCGCGAGCAGCCCCTGTGGGCGGGGCTGTGCGGCACCCGGAAAGACATGCATCAGCTGGGAGGCGAGCTGGACATCGAGCAGATTGAGAGAAACTGAAGCTGCCCTCTCCTCTCTGAGGAGGTGTGGGACTGTGAAAGTTGATCGCTATAGAGGGCGGTACAGACAGTAGGTAAAAACCACGCTTAAAGAGTCTGGAAGGAAAAAAAAGGACAAAGCAAGTGGGATAGCTAATGCGGGATTGCCCCAGCACTTGCCTCGACTTTGTCTGAAGGAGAGACTTGATAAGGAGCTTTGTGGCCCGCCCCCTTCCCAGGGGCCCCACTGGGGACTTACTGTAGTTTGGAAGCTACTCACCCCACCCCCGCCCCCTGTGCCGTATGTCGGCTTCGTCTCAGGAGAACGGGGGAAGTTGAGTGTTGTTGGGGGAGGGTATGGACGAGGAGGAACGAACTGTCATACCGTGGGGTCTTAAAGCATTTCTCTGTTAGCCTGACTACCTGACTTTGTACTATAGGTTTATGGAGAGAATACACAGCAGGCTTGTATAAATTCTCTGCACTAGGAAATAGTGAATGTTTTTTCGCTGACGTTCTTCAGTAGTACATGGGGGTAATATGATGACACAAATGGAGACTTTCTTTGAGAGCTATACTGTCCAGTAGAAGCCCCTTTTCACTCTTAACCGACGGGTTGTGCGTGTGCAGTACGCAAAGCATATTGACGAGCTAAAAACATTTCACAACAATAATAACAACCAGGGCTGTCTGTGAGATCTAAACTCTCCTCATGTTGTTCGAGAGAAACTTTAGCAATGCTAATAGCGTTAATATTCTTTCTTTTTACAATTTATAACTACAAAAAGCTATGTAAGACATGAACATATTTCTATACAAATAAAACACAGTTTTAAAATGTGCCTCGTTTTGTAATCGCCGTTATTTATGCCGGTCTCATCTAGTGTTGATTTTGAGTGTTCATTTTGATTCAGTCTTTTGAATCAAATTCCATTAGTTTTAGTCATATTTTAGTCTATCTGAAATGTTTTACTGTTAGTCTAGATTTAGTGGACTAAATACCATAAGATTATAGTCGGCTAAATCTACAGTTGATTTAGTCGACTAAAATGTATTTTGGCGGTGCCTTGATGGCGTCGTAATGGCTGATTTTACACCTGGTTGCATGCTGAAAATAGCCGATCTACAAGCTCACAACGCGTCGCAGCGCGTTGTGAGCTTGTAGATCTGCTATTTTCAGAGCGCAACGCCCGAGCGCAACCAAACATAAAACGACTTGTCTTTTAGTTCTACTGGATCTCTGCTCCACTAGTCTCTCCCTAACGTTTTAGTCTAGTTTTTATTCGTTTTTTTGTCATAGTTTTAGTCGACGAAAACAACACTGAATCTCATCTTAGCAGAATTTTGAGAGGGCCGAGTTGTATGTACGCACGGCCTTCTGGACGCACAGAGGGCTGGTATGGGTCCTCGGGGCCTTGCATGGGCATAATGTTCGTATTGAGTATAAACAGCAAGGTCATTGTTGAACGATGTCCTCAGTACAACAATGCACGCTGACCCAATTAGGCTGCTGGGGAAAAGACAACCACAACAGTAGTAGCAGTGACATTGTGGAGGGCCCCTGATGGACACGCTCTGACGGCCCTGTGTTTGTGTGCTGAAGCAAGGGGACGACAGCAGGCCCGGGTTGGGAAGTCCGGTCCACGCTTTTTTTTTCTCTCTCCCCTCCCTTTCTCTTTCTTTCTTTCTTTTTTTCCTCTTCTTCTTAATGGCTGGTGGGGAATGGCTGGAGCTTGAGCGGTGCTTCACCCCCAGAGACCTCCCTCTCCTCTCCTCTCCCTCCCCGGCGCTCGGGGGAAACAAAAGGGTCTTTTTTTCCCTGTGAGGAGCACACAGTGACGTGGGAGGCGGCTGTGAATGTGGGCCATGTGTCAGGGCTGCTGCTGCTGCTGCTGCTGTGGCTGTGGCGGCGCTCAGTTTCCCTGGCTCCCCTCCACGGCCCTGATGCCTGTTGTGTGAACAGGCGGCTTTATATTGTCTTTGGTGTGTGTGCGTGTGTGTGTGTGTGTGTGTGTGTGTGTGTGTGTGTGTGTGTATGTGTGTGTGTGTGTGTGTATGCGTGTCCCACCCATTATAGCTTTAATATCGGCAAAAGGGCTTTGAGGGCTGTTCCGAACGCGGCGGTTCAGACTTGCAGCCGTGTCAGTCATTCTTCGACGTGCGCGAGGTGCCAGCAAAAGGAGAGAAAGAAAGTCCCCCTCATTAACCCATTAAGGCCGGGAACGCATCGGTGTCATTTTTTGATTTCTTTGGGCTATTCAAAATTAGCAGATCTACAAGCTCATAGTGCAGCGCTAGCGTGCTCATGTCTGCAAATCTTTAAATATATATATATATTTGTTTTTTAAAGCGAATTCTTTTAACTCAAATCTTTGCTTCTGGGGGGTCCCTGGAACAACATATTTTGAGATGGGGGTCCGCGACCTTTTGGGGGAAAGAAGTTCGAGAACCACTGATATAGAAACAGAAGCAAAGATTTGAGTTACAAATGTTCGCTTTGCACAAATTGTCACAATTTTTCAAAAATAGCAGATCTACAAGCTGGTATAGCTTGTCAGGCTTGTATATCTGCTATTTTTAGTAGCCCAAGAAATAAAAAAAAATGATACAGATTTGTTCCCGGTCTTAATGGGTTAAAAGACCGGCAGCGTAATTTGAGGATCTGGGGCTGACACACTACACCCGGGGCTCAAATACCACACAAAGCATAATTGTGGGCTTAAACTTGCCTAAAAGGGCAATGTATTCTCGTAATGGATTGGATTATGCTGTCGTCTGGGTATCTCTGTATGGGCTGCACACACAGTGAAGGTCCTCTCTCTCTTTGCACTGTCACAGAGCAGAGCTCTATAGTTCACACACAAGGAAGGCTTCTTTTCAGCAGGATATAAACCGCGTTCGGGTGGTAATGAGTCGAAGAAGCAGGAACCCGGCGGTAAACAGAACCCTTGTAAACGTGCCTGTGGGGAGAGAGAGGCAGACAGACAGAGAGAGAGAGAGAGAGAGAGAGAGACAGACCCCCCACCCACCCATCCACCCGTCCACCCACCCTTCAAGCAGCAGTGACAGAAATGAAAGGGCGCTAGTGTTCTCTTGAGAAGATAGGCGCTTGAACAGGAGGGGGGGGGGGGGGCACGTCGTCACGCTCTGTTGTGCTGCTACGCCTGTCTAGCATCACTACACACTACGCTGACGTGGTGCCGGTCGTCAGTCACCCTCGCCGTGCTCCCCTCGTTAATACACTGCGTCAGTGTCGGTGGTTCTCACAAGTTTTTAATGTCAAGAACGCACCCCCAGTTTCACATGCATCAGACTACGCACAGACCTCTGTTTGACACTGTTGACACTTGACACAGAGTTGACACTCTGTTTGATTTTGTATCTCTGGGACCCCAATTCATCTTGTAAAGTCCTGACCCCCAGAGTGTACAAATGGATTCCTCGGGGGTCCCTGGATGCCCACTTTGAGGACCACTGCACTTCATAACCTCCCGTCTTACTAAATACTTTACAGCACACTATAGGGATGGGATGATAATCGTTATCGTTTATTGTGATAAAATCGCAGAAATGTTACTCCATCATTCACTAGGATGAATTGGCTTTTGTTGAGCTGCAAATTCAGTGCAACTTCCAAAAATAGCAGATCTACAAGCTCGCAACGCGTTGCGAGCTTGTAGATGGGCTATTCTTGGCGAATGTTCCCCCCAGAATAGGGATGCTGGGGGTTCAAGTTCAAGACACAAAGGTGTCATTTGAAGTTTTAAGGATATTTTGATTATCGCGATAACATCATTAATCGCAATCATTTTTTGCCACAATAATCGTGACATGTTATTTTCATATCGTTCCATCCATCACAGCCCAATGTTAGATCGTCTTGCTGAACATTCTCTCTCTCTCTCTTATCACAAGCCGATCACAACAAGCTTTTCTTGTCACGGTAACACAAACAAAACCAGATCAAACAGGAGCGTGACATCTGAAACGGAATGCAAGAGGCCTTTGGTTAGTCCCTAAGTGCTAGCTAGCTGTGGTTAGGCCCACGACCGGTAGCTCTCATGTGGTCGATGTGAAAAACACTCCACCAGCACTAACCCGGCCACAAAACATTTCCAGTTGAGTGAGTGTCGTGTGAGCCTTCCTTCTAGAGAGGAGGAACCACGAAAGCTGCAATGTTAGCCCCGTTTCCATGGGTTACGCTGTGCTTGGTTTGCACGGCCTACTTTTACCTTAAGCTTCCTCTGAAGGTCTGCACACCAAAGAGCTCAATGTGTTTGATATTCTACACTGTACTCGACACACCACTGTTAGGTGGGTGTTAAACACAGACCAGAATGATTGTTCTTACTCACTGTACGCACACGCACACAGACACACACACACACACACACACACACACACACACACACACACACACACACACACACACACACACACACACACACACACACACACACACACACACACACACACACACACACACACACCTCTTTGCATCTTTGCAGTCTGCACGACATTACATTAAAGTCATTTAGCAGACGCTTTTATCCAAAGCGACTTACAATAAGTGCATTCAACATAGGAGGTAGGCAAGAAAACTACTGATCATCGGAAGTCTAAGTGCATTCTCTTCCAAAACAAGCAACTAAGAGTATACCTAGCGCTAAGGTAAAAGTGCAATATATCAGCTACCAACTTTCTTAAACAGATGAGACAAATAGGAAAATCAAATGTGCAAGAGCTAAAACCAATAAGTGCATCAAATAATAAACAAGATCCAATAAAACAAGAGCTCGTACAAATAATTGACAAGAAGTAGGCCAGGCTAAGAGGAAGGGTCAGGGTAGTGTTTCCTGAAGAGGTTTGGGAACCACAGAAATGTCTTTCGTCGCAGGCTGAAAACCAGCCTGCGACGAAAGACATTTCTGTGGTTCCCAAACAGTGGGTCGGGACCCATTTGTGGGTCGGGACCCATTTGTGGGTTGCGGACACATTTTTATGGGTCACGACTCGCAAGGAAATATATATTTTTTTACTTCAAAAAAAAAATCTAAAGATTGTCCCACAATTATTCATAAAGAAATCTAAATTCCATTAAAAAAATACATTAAAAAGACTTTAGAAGTAGTGAAAATAGCAGACCTACAATCTTGATCGAGCTTGTAGATCGGCTATTTTCTCTAGTTTGGGTCCCGGGAAGACATCAAATTAACATAGACCAAGCTGATTGTTCTTAATACTCACTGTACACGCACGCACGCACGCACGCACGCACGCACGCACGCACGCACGCACGCACGCACGCACGCACGCACGCACGCACGCACGCACACACACACACACACACACACACACACACACACACACACACACACACACACACACACACACACACACACACACACACACACACACACACACACACACACACACACACACACACACACACACAGCACCTCTCTCTCTGCACAACATTTCTTGCATGACCAAAAATGTGATACAGCTCAGCTTGAAAGGTTCAGCCAGTGGTGTTATGTCTGGGCAGCTGCATGCCTCACACACACCCAGCAGCATGAAATGTGTCAAGGTGTAGGAACTCCACGAGCCTCCTAGTAGTTAAAACAGACACATGCTCAGTTGAGTTCAGTCTGGGTGGTGGGAGGTGGTGGGGCCGGGGGTCCCTGCAGCGAGGTGGTGGTGGGGCCGGGGGTCCCTGCACAGCGTGGGGGGATTATAGGATCTGTGAGTGTGAGGAGTGGAGTGCTCTGACTGGCTGGCTGGGCTTGGGCTTTTCACAAAAGGCAACTGAACACCTTCGAGAGAGAGAGAGAGAGAGAGAGAGAGAGAGAGAGAGAGAGAGAGAGAGAGAGAGAGAGAGAGAGAGAGAGAGAGAGAGAGAGAGAGAGAGAGAGAGAGAGAGAGATCCCAGCCCCCACCAATGTACTGACATTTTTCACTTAAGTAAAAGTATCAAATGTGTTCAAATGTTACTTGAGTAAAAGTACAAAAGTATTGGTATCAAAATGTACTTAAAGTACCAAAAGTACAAGTACTCAAATGTTTGAAAATAGCAGATCTACAAGCTCACAGCAATGCGACACGTTGTGAGCTTTTTTCGGCTATTTTCAAATGGTATAAAAAAGGTATAAAATAAGGCTAAAGTGGTTAATGTATGTTTTATAATGTAATAATTTATATCTGCAAAGTAATAACTGGTATTAACTAAAGTTTTCAAATAATTGTAGTGGAGTAAAAGTACAATTTGCCTCTGAGATGTTAGTGGAGTAGAAGTAAAAGTGTAGACAATTGGAAGTACACAGGTAAAGTAAAAGTACCTCAAAATTGTGCTTAAATACAATACTTGAGTAAATGTATTTAGTTACTTTACACCACTGCAGAGAGCGAGCGAGAGAGAGCCCAGCCCCCCACTGTATTATAGGCAGAGAGAGCCTCAGATCTCAGGCCAGCTCTCTTGCTCCAGACATAAGCCTCCCCAACCTGCTGCAGTCAGACAGTCGTCTTTCTCTTTTCTCTCCCCTGGACAGAATAGTATACACTTTAAATGGAGACATATGACCACCCAGTCACCCTCAACTACACACACACACACACACACACACACACACACACACACACACACACACACACACACACACACACACACACACACACACACACACACACACACACACACACACACACACACACACACACACACACTTATAGGGATGACATCACAGGGTCACGGTTCTGTGTCTCGGGAGCATAAAGTCTCCCTGGCTTCAGTGGACAGTTGTGTAGGGGTCGCATCCCCCTGGGGGGGTGGAGGGGTGGGGGGTGTTCTATGACGCCTGAGTTCATGTTTAGCAGAGAGTACAGAGCGCTCTCTGTGAGAACTGAAACAGATTGCTTGTATAGACACTGAGGGGGAAGGAGGTGGGGGGGGGGGGCTAGAGAAGGAAGGGGGAGAGAGAATTGAGGAGGGCCTCCTCCAGTCCGAAACTGAAGGATTCTCCTGCACGGTTAGACTCGAGTGCCCGTCAAAGCTATCCCCATGAGAGAAGGACAGTGATGACATGGCGGTGCAAACAAGTGACTGGGCTGCCAATGCTTCTACCATCAGTGGTGGAAAAAGTACTCACATTAGAAATACTCTGTTACAAGTAAAAGTCCGACCACCCAGTCAGATCTACAAGCTCTGCAAGCTCTGCTATTTTCAAATGGTTGAAATGTATATAGGGCTGAAGTGGGTAATGTATGTTTTGTAATAATAATCAAAATCTACAAAGTAACTAGCAACTAAAGTTTTCAAAAAGTTGTAGTGGAGTAAAAGTACAATATTTGCCTCTGAGATGGAGTAGAAGTAAAAGTACTGAAAATTGGAAATACTCCAGTAAAGTAAAAGTACCTCAAAATTGTACTTAAGTACAGTACTTGAGTAAATATACTGAGTTACTTTACACCACCGGAGAGAATTAGGGGGCCTCCAGTCCGAAACTGGAGTGAGTGCCCCGTCAAAGCTGCCCCATGAGGGAAGGACAGTGATGAAATGCAGGTGGAATCAAGTGACTAATGCCTCCACCATGGTACCATTGCTCCACACACTAAAGGGAGGGGCGCCCCGAACCAACCAGCGCAAATAACGCGACTGCAATCAAAACAAAAAGTAGTGTGTTCGTTCCCACAGATAACGGTGGAATCCGAGACTGCAGGTGTGTGCAGCGAGCGGGTGGTGTCTGTCTGGTCAGCTGACCCGCCATTTCCTGTGGAACAGGAAGAGCCCAAAACTGTGCGGAGATGAAAGCTCAAGGTGAAGTGTAGTGTAGTGTAGCGCGCCGAGCCGAGCCGCGCGGCAGCTGGCGGTCGTTGAGGTGTGTAAACGCAGGTGCGCGTGCTACAAGAGCAGCAGTGTGTGTGCAAACGCCGTGTAACAAGAACCCAAATGCAAACAGATTACATCATGTGAACATACTGTATATACATGGTGGCGGTTGTTGGCTCCGAGACGCACTGCAGGAGCCTCGATTTCCCACTCAGCTCAGACACTCCTCCTGGGGCCTAATTTATAAAGATGTTGACATTTATATATCATTAATTCATTGAAGAAAAAAAACGAATTAAAATTACAACCGTGGAATTCATACAGTACCGTGAAAAACAATAACATATTAGGTTTGGATTTATATTCAATTATGTCTTGTAAAATAAATATATTATATATCAGAGGTCTTCAACAGGGGGTCCGGGACCCCTAGGGGGTCCTCAGTTACTACAGGGGGTCCGCCAAATCTTTGTGTGATATGATTATTATTTTTTTACCTTAACCTCTTGAACCCTAGCATCCCTTTTCTAAGGAGAACTTTTGCCAAAAATAGCAGATCTACAAGCTCACAACGCCTCGCGCTGCGAGGTGTATAGGTGTAGAGGTGTAGAGGGAAAAAAGAACGGTAAAAAAACCTGAGTTTAATCTGAAACACAATTGTGGACCTACACAATATAGAGGGGGTCCCTGCTTCATCTCTGTCTCAGCTAGGGGGTCCTTGGGCTGAAAAGGTTGAAGACCCCTGTTATATAGTATAACCCACATACAAGATAAACGTTTCTGTAAGTCACAGCTTGGCCGTGAAGTTGAAAAAAAAAAACTCAAACCCATCCTACATACTTTGTTGTACATCAAACAGCAAAAATAGCAAAAAAAAAGTGTTGTGCAGCTTGTAGAATTGTTATTTTTTTGACAAATGTTCAGTTCTTAGTTAGGACATGCCCAGAATAAGGTCGCTAGGGTTCATGTGGTTAATTGCGAGGACACAGTAAATGAGAAGTCGCTATGAGCACGCTATAGGCCTGGGTTAGGCCGTGTGATATCGACAGACATCTCGGTGAGCCACATCCCCTCCTGTGTGACAGGATTCAGTGTCCCCGAGGTGTCAATCAACGTGATTGTGGAATAATGAACTCATCAGCTTTATGACGTCAGGTCGGAGAGGAAGGGAGAGGCACTTTATCAAACACTCATAACCAGTGGTGTTCTATGCTTTTTCGGAGGTCATACGATAATCATTTTTCAAATTGCCGAAACATATCTAGGGCTGAAGTAGTTAGTGTGTTTTGTATAATAATAATCCAAATCTACAAAGTAACTAGTAACTAAAGTTTTCAAATAATTGTAGTGGAGTAAAAAGTGCAATATTTGCCTCTGAGATGTAGTGAAGTAGAGGTAAAAGTATTGAAAATTGGAAGTACTTTAATAAAGTAAAAAATATCTCAAAAATACCTCTAAACTCACTTTCATCGCACAGGAATAACATTTCAAAGGCGAACGCCGATATTGGTTCTCAAGAGGACTTTTACCGTGACATTGAACATTAGCTTTGGTCAGAAATTAATCCAAAAGGTGGCTTTAAGGTATAAGGTCTTGCATATCAGGCTTTCATTGTGTTCTGCCTACCAAAGAAACTCAGGTGACCTTGAATGACGTGATTCTGTACATCAACACGTAATCAATGGATATCAATGTTAGCGAGAAGGCAATACCACTTGCTGTTTCTCAACATCGGGTTCGGGGCCCAACAGGGGTCCAAATGGACCCTCATGGGTTCTGTAAATGGGATCCGTAACCATTTGGCTCCATTTGTACACTCTCAGAGTTAAAGGACGACTTCACCCATTTTCAACCTATCTTTATTTAATTGGTCCTCACTAATGCTCATAAAATGGTTAAAAAAAATCTACTTGGTATGTGTCTCAGAGGAGGGCTGTGGACAGATCAGAAACCCGCCTACCAGTGACATCATCGATGGGAAATCCAAGCTCATAGAAACTGCAGGCTTTCAATTCCTGGAAAGTTAGCATGATATAATGGAAGCCATTGTTCTTGCATTATTAAAAAAAAACAAAAAAAATCTTGTTTGAAAAAACAAGGCGGCTTTCTGAAGTGTCCACAGCCCTCATATGAGACACAGAACGAGTAAGGAAAAATGGTACCATTTTATCATGAGCATTAGTGAGGACCAATTATACAAAAATAGGTTAAAAATGGGTGAAGGCATGAGCTCGGCCCTGGCCTCCCTAGGTTGGCAGAGGGAAGGTAGTGCCCAGGATTACATAGACAATTGGCGCTGGGTGTAAAAAATAGGGTTACAAAATCGTGGGATAAAAAATTAAGAAAAAAAAAATGGGTGAAGTCGTCCTTTAAATAAACACTAGAGAATTTGTTTGTACAGTGTAGATTGGGGTCCCAGACAGTGTTGCCAGATTCTGTGAGAGAAACAAGCAACCAGGTCTAGGAAAACCAGCCCAAAAGAAGCGACTATGGACCACATGAGCACTTTAACATATACATCAGCTATTTGAATAAGCAGATCTGGCAACCCTGCTCCCAGAGTCCTGTGGCCTGATATGCAAACTGGGGGGTCCTTGAAATGAAAAGGGTTGAGAATCACTGACTTTTAGTAAACAAACCCTGGACACAGTGGTGATAGAAGGTGATAAATAAACATGTGAGTTCACTTTGACCAGCGGGACAGGACCGCCTTGAGAGCATTGAGGTCGTACAGTACATGTCCAGACATGTCTGCTTGAAATGAGGTCATCTTTGTTATTTGTGAAAGGCAACCCTCTCCTTCAGTCTGCGGCTGACAATAATCAATTTCTTGCACTTAAAGAGGGAATAATAGCTGTTGAAGCAGTTTACCTGTCAGGAAGCCTTCAGAAACAGATACACGTGGACGCCAGGAAATAGTAGCGGTTAGCATGTTGTTAACCACTTTCAACTTGGCATCCCTATTTTTGGCATGTCATACAGTATCAGTGTGTTTTTTTTTTAAGCCGTTAAGACCGGGAACGCATCTGTGTCATTTTAGATTTCTTTGGTTATTCAAAAATAGCAGATATACAAGCTCATAGCGCGGCACCGAGTGCCGTGCTATGAGCTTGTAGATCTGCTATTTTTGAAAAATCGTGAAAATGTGTGCAAATCTTTGAATATATACATTTTTAAAGCAAACATCTGTAACTCAAATCTTTGCTTCTGGGGGTCCCTGGAACTAAATATTTTGAGATGGGGGTCCGCGGCCAATACATATCATTTTGGGGGTCCTTGACATGAAAAAGTTTAAAAACCACTGATGTAGCAACATAGGTTTTTTCAAAAAACTGTTAGGATTTAGAAGACATTTTTAGAAGACAAGAAGACATTTTGTAGAATCTGCCTCAGGGCTTAAAGAGTTAAACGTTTTATGCCCTAGGCACACCAATGGGCAAGTCAAAATGTCAAGGCACACCTGTATTCATAGCAGTGGTGTGTTGTAGTTTTTGTTTGGAGGGATACGATAATCAATCCCTGCACGACATGCGCGTGGTCGTGGAGATACGCTAGCGCGTTTTCAATGGATGAAATGATTAGTAAGAGGGCTACGCTTGGCTACGAAATGTTTCTGCAGGTCACACTACGTATATAGCGTAACATGGTACAACACACCACTGATTCATAGCGAAAACAGCCGATCTGCAAGCTCACAGTGCGTCGTGAGCTTGCAGATCGGCTGTTTTCCCAAATTGTAGCTTATGACATGCTCCAAATCGGGATGCCAGGTTGAAAGTGGTAAACATATTTGTGTGTTGTTACTGATATAGTAAATTAAAACATTCCTAGTTTTTTGGTATAGTTGTATATACTGTATTGCAATAATGTGTGGTTGACACATATTCCCAAGGTACACCTGGACTTGTCTCACAACACAGCGTTTGGTGACGAGTGCATTGCAGTATATCGTAAAACATTACCAGAAATGGTTAAAAATAGCAAAAATACAAGCTCTACAAGCTCACAAAGTGTCGGCTATTTGTGGTACGCCCTAAGTATATAGGACCATAAGTGGTTAACAGCTAATGGGGATCCCAATAAACTAAATAAACAAAATACTGGCAGTAATTTGTACCTGCTCTTGTGTGAAATGGGTGGATGACCTTGAGGCCAGTCCAAGAGGGGTGTGTGTGTGTGTGTGTGTGTGTGTGTGTGTGTGTGTGTGTGTGTGTGTGTGTGTGTGTGTGTGTGTGTGTGTGTGTGTGTGTGTGTGCGGGTGCGCGTGTGCGTGTGTGTGTATCATTCATCGAGCCCTGGGGTGTGTTTATGTGTGCTTGTGTCTAACAACCAGCTGATGAACTAGCTGTGTTTAGTGAAGGTGTGCCTATGGTTACGTGTTGACAGCAGCGGCCGTATAGTTCAGCCACGGACGGTTGCCCTAACATGAACTGGAAGAACACGGTTCTTCTGATTCAAGCATGTGTAGCAAATGCATGTGTAGCTCCGTCATGCATCACCATTTGATGTCCAATAACATAATGGATGAAAACATGGGTCAAACTAGGTGGAACCCCTTACGACTGGTGGAATACCACAGTGATTAATAGCCGCTATAGCTGCTTTTTGCAGCACGCATTAATATTTATTTCACAATCAGAAATGGGAGTGGTACTCCATGGATTACGACTGGGCCCGGCAGAGACGCAGTGTTTCATAACACTCTGTAGCATTTCATTAAGTTTAATTGGCCAATAAAATTCATGCTTGTGTCAGCTAATGGTGAGTTGAACCAGAAAGGCCCTCAATAAATCACTTGGCCAATGTTCTTTTGTTCTGGGCGAATCCATTTGGTTACAATGAACGAAACCTTGGGGGCAACAGTGGAGCAGGGGCTTGTTTTTTTCTGCCCCAGTTCCAAGGGGCAGTAACAAGCCAACTGGCATGGATTTAATAGCATTCAAGGCAACGGTTGGTTTCATTTAGTCTCGTCACTTTATTGAACCTCACCGGAGATTAAGTCAATGGCAAACAGTTGCTAATAATTAATTACCAATTACACAAGGAATAAACTATTAATTAACCCATTCAATACCGGGAACGCATCTACAAATGTCTTCTAATTCCTAACAGTTTTCTGAAAACCGTATGTTGCTGTAGTATCAGTGGTTCTCGAACTTTTCCATGTCAAGGACCCCCAAAATGATATGTATTTGGTCGCGGCACCCCCATCCCAAAATATTTAGTTCCAGGGACCCCCAGAAGCAAAGATTTTAGTTACAAATCGCTTTAAAAAAATAATAATTCTATATTCAAAGATTTACATTTTTTTTTAATGATTTTTCAAAAATAGCAGATCTACAAGATAATAGCGCGGCACTCAGTGCTGCGCTATGAGCTTGTACATCTGCTATTTTTGAATAGCCAAAAGTATAAAATAACGTCTATAGCTAAAATCTAAAATGACATACTGTAGATGCGTTCCAGGCTTGAACGGGTTAATCAAAATCCTAAACTACACGCACTACAGGTGGATCAGATAAAGCGAAGAGTGCTGTAGATTTATGACACCGTAGCCAGGTGATAAAGAGAACTCACTTTATTCTTGTAATGTTTGCTTTCAGAGGAGGAACATGAGCTAAAGTAAATCATCACACCAACCGGGTTTATCATCGATGAGCTCCACTCACTTCCCGTTTTCCAATAACTTGTTTCAGTAAAAGGAACAGCTGCTGTTCACATATTATTCATCAGTAAGTGGGCCAAAGGCTGTGTTTAACTCAAAGCTTAAGAGACAATGAGCCCTTCAAAAAATACAATAAAACAAACAATGCCTCTAACGAGGTTAAAACAAGGTTCTAGCTAAACAAATCTACCAAGAGGAGACGAATGCTCGCTGACGATCAATAATGCATTATTCTCTTCTTCCAATACTCTACAAATATGGTTAGTCAAGTGCTTGTAGCTTGAGTGCTTAGCTTAAGGTCTCTTGCCACTAACTGTGTACTAAGGTTGCTCTTACTTGCTCATTATAAAATATTTCACTTTCACATAATAGTGAGTCATGAAATAGACAGCTACATTTAATTTCTCAGGATTTCCTACTGATACAGTATACAGTACCTCTTAGGGGTGCAAACGTTAATCGAACACATGTAATCGATTATACATTATTAACCCATTAATTCTACAAATGCCGTCTAAATAAGAAGTTCTCACAATTTCAAGATTTTTCGAAAATGTTCAAAAAAAGCAGATGTACAAGCTCGCGGCACAAAGTGACGCGCTGCGAGCTTGTACATCTGCTATTTTTGAATAAAAAAAATCTAAATTGACACAGATGCTTTCCTGGTTTTAATGGGTAAAAAAAATAATACCGAAAATAGCAGATCTATAAGCTCACAACTGGTGAACTTGTAGAATGGCATAGTATAAAATAGGACTTAAGGTAGGGTAAGTGATATTTTTTGGTTAAACAAAAAGTTTTTTGTTTAAACAAAAAGTTTTTTGTTAAAAGGTTAAAGCACTATATTCTGATGGAGAGTGGAGACTCCTGTCCTGAACAAACACTCTATAGCAATGAGTACTATCAGAATATAAAGCTATTTAACACTTAATTCATCGATTTAGTCAAGTATAAATAAAATCAATAAGCATTGTTTGTGTTAATTTGTTGATAAGTATATCATTTTTCATTATCCCAAAAACGCGCTCATCAATTATTTGATTAATCAAAAAAAGTAATGGATAGAATAATCGCTAAGATAATAATTGATAGTTGCAACCCAAACTAGCTGACTCATAAGGGTGCACTCCTTCAACACCTTCATTCTTCTCTTTCCTTTTGAATGTCCACCCACATGTCAAGGTTTTAGTCACATTTCATGTAAACATGAAGTACGTTATTTGATGAGGTCGATTATTTACAGACAAAAGCACCGTACAATTCTTTAGTGTTCAAGATTCTATATCCTGTCTTTCAGAAAAAGGATCTGTTTCCATACCAGGGGAATAGTATTTCATCGCTGTCGGGCAGAAACATTGTCCTATTTTATACTTTGTCATATGACAGTGTTACACAAGAGTACCAAAAATAGCTGATCTACCAGCTCATAACACAGCACAATGCGATGCGGTTGTGAGCTTGTAGATTTAGCTATTTTTGTAAGATTTTGCTTCTATTTTTTGTAAACATCTATGGCTATAATGACATGCCCAAAACCACTGCAGTACTGTATGCCTTGACTGCAGCCAGGCAGTGTTAATTTTGACAGCAAATTCTGTTTTAGTCTTTAGTCATCTGAAATTGTTAAGTCTAGTCTTAGCCGACTAAATATTAAAATCTTAGTCTTTTAGTCTTAGTCAACTAAATGTATTTTGACAGCAAATTCTGATTTAGTCTTAAGGTCCTTACACACCGGGGTCGATTTTTTCATGCGAATAATACGTTTTTTTAAAAAAAAACCTTATAAAGTCAATGCAAGCTTCCACATCAGTTTCGCGGAGCGAAAAAGCATCTTTTATTTATTCGGACCGAGTCCGAATTTTGTGTATATATAGAATTGGAATAAATCAGGACAAGCAGGGCAGGGAAATATATAATTATTATATAGGTGTAGTGATACACCTATAAAATAGGTGCATCTATGAGACTAGATATCGTCTACGATTTTGGAATTATTGCAATATGATATGGCATGTGTTTCTTTTCCTGCTTTGAATCAATTAAGCCTGAGCTATGTCGATTAATCAAAAATGCAAGCTTCCACATCAGTTTCGCGGAGCGAAAAAGCGTCTTTTATTTATTCGGACCGAGTCCGAATTTTGCGTATATTCACATAATCGCCGGCGTGTAATGATCTTAAGTCTTTTGAATACCATTTATTTTAGTCTAAATACTAATACTAAAATAAAGTCTTAGTTTTTCAGACTTAGTCAACACATTTTACACTGCAGCCAGGGTCCACACCATACATCCTCATCCTCAGTGTCCCCTCTGACTGAGGAGAAGGTCCACGGCCTGGGCCAGGTCATCCACGGTACCATCGGCGGTCACCGTTGGGTGTCTCTCGTCGCTGGGCCTGCAGGAGAGAGAAAAGCCACACAGAAGAGGATGTGTCACACAGGAGGAACCGAAAAAACAGCAGCCAGCCACACACAGCTGTAAACAACAGGGCAGGGCAATAATAGGGAAGAGGGAATAATAGCTGTTGAAGCAGTTTACCTGTCAGCAAGCCTTCAGAAACAGATACACGTGGACGCCAGGAAGAGTAGCGGTTAGCATGTTGTTAACCACTTTCAACTTGGCTTCCCTATTTTTGGCAAGTCGTATCGGTGTTTACAAAAAAAAAAGGTTTTGTGCCCTAGGCACACCAATGGGCAAGTCAAAATGTCAAGGCAAACCTATATTCATAGCGAAAACAGCAGCTTGTAGATCTGCCGTTTTAGAAATTTTACCAAAGTTGTGCAATCGAACACTGCAATTTGAAGGCGGACGGGAGAGAATTGGAATAAATCGGGACAAGTAGGGCAGGGAAATATATAACTATTATATAGGTGTAGTGATACACCTATATAATAGGTGCATCTATGAGACTAGATATCGTCTACGATTTTGGAATTATTGCAATATGACATGGCATGCAGTGTTTCTTTTCCTGCTTTGAATCAATTAAGCCTGAGCTATGTTTTATTTTTTAAAGAAAATTGATATCGTCACAATACGATATTATCGTCACAATACGATATTATCGTCACAATATCGATATTGAGCTATCTGGTCCAAAATATCATTATATTTTGGCCATGTCGCTCAGCCCTAGGGACTAGACAGTACAACTCTGTCCTGAAGAGTTCATGGAACTCTGAGTGTGTACGAATGCAACCAAATGGGCATGTCATTATATTTAATGGAAAAGGTAAATAAAAGGTAAAGGTCTTACCTTTATTTATCTTTTCCGTTAAGTTGCATATGTACACTCTCTAGACAGACAGACAGACAGACAGCCCTTTATAGATCCCGTGGAGGAAATGCAGTTGTCATAGCAGCAACGCGGTAAACATCATGAAAACACAGAGCAGATACTGGTAGAGTAGAAGAGATACAGCCAAGATTAAAGAATACAAAAATAGTACTAAAAAGTGGTAACTTGGACTCACTGGGTTAGCATAATGTATGATCTATTACTTACTGTAGATACATATAAAAGTTGGCATAAGTATCAATGTACAATCTATAACCAGTAATATGGGCATAAATCCAGCTTCCATCAGTGGAATACAGTATGTACTGTACAAACTATTGGATACAGTGGATAGGATGCGAGGCTGATATATATGTACAGAGAAAATATAATAGTGAATATAGTGAAGTGATATTCATTCTATGAATGGTAAAGCATTCATAGCAGAAGTCTAACATTAATACTTAGTACTGTGCAGTAACGTAAACAGGAGTGCTGTACAGATGGGGACCAGCGTGTGTTAGCTTGTGGGGGGAAAGTCCTGCTAATGACTGCCGTCTGAGAAAGTTCACGCGGAATGATTATAATAGCTCCCATTAGATCAACAGAGAGCGAGCGACTTGCTAAAACTGTTTGGGTTTCCTACCGTAATTCATTTTCCCCTCTGATGACATCGCCACTCTTAAACCGGATTCATACTTCGTCGCACGCCGCTGTTTTGAGCGTCGAAAATAGCAGTCCTACAAGCTCACAATGCATCGCATCCGCGACACGTTGTGCGAGCTTGTGGGTCTGTTATTTTTGGCGCGCGACACTGTTATGCGACGAAGCATAACGTAGGCATTAAAGAGGTGTCTGTGTGCTACTGCCTGCATCTGTTTCCAATCTCCGTCGCCAACACTTGTTCCTCACAGCACTCTGCACAAGCAGTCCAGCAAGTCCAGGGTGTTCATGTAACTCTTGAGGTGTAGAAATGGACCAGTAATGGTACCGTGATGTACGATGTGTTCTTTTCAACAGAAACAGGATTGAGAAATTAAAGGGATAGTTCACCCCCAAAATGACTACTAATAATTTGATGACCGGCAGCGGTTCCGGTAGGAGACACAAAGAATCTCCTTTGTGTCTCCTACCAGAACCGTTGCCTACCGCTCCACTGGTCAGCCAATCATTTAATTATTGGCTTAGGAATGCAACAAAAACAAAACAATATCCATGAATTCAAGTCTCCATGGGGTGACTAATCGATAAACAAGTAATCTTTTGGGTGAACTAACCCTTTAACCCTAGCGTCCCGATAGTGGCCTGGGCACGTCATAGGCGAATATTCCATGAAAATCTGTGAACATTCTGCAAACACAGCCAATCTACAAGCTCACAACGTCTCGCAACGCAATGTGTTGTTTGCTTATAGATTGGCTATTTTCAATTTGGTGTCGAGGTAAAGGAGGAGGGGGTCCAAGTGTAGGCCCCTGGGGGACCTCGGTCAACAAAGTACTGTGTAGGGTTTAAGTGGTTTTAACCACTTAAAAGGAGCACTTCACCCGTTTTATCTTCATATAATTGGTCCTCACTAATGCTCAATATAAGATGGCATCATGGCACCATTTCGCCTATAATGACATGAACCACAATAGGGACACTAGGTTGAAAGTGGTTTTAAATAAATACTACATAATTATTTTTTGCCAAATAAGAATTCTCAGATGTTATCTAGAGTCTGATCTAGAGAAATACATTTTTTTAAAAAAGTCTGGTTGTCCGCTGTGTTTTCATCAGAGCGTCGGCAAGGCTGTGACAGGCATCAGGCGGCAGGCCTATCTCCCCCCTGGCGGCTGCCATTGTTTGGCCCGGGCCCCAGTGATGGATGCAGATACGGCTGTTTAATCAGCTGGCAGGGGAAATGCGATGCGTCTGGCATGGCACCAACTCCAGGGCCACAGCGTGCATGAGGACCCTCTTCCTCCCAATCAGATCCTAAAAAGGACGGAGACGCCCCACTCCCATTCATGGGAGCAAGGGGGCTGCGCGGGACTCCGGCTCGTTTATGAAACGGGGGGGCCTATAGACCCCCCCCCCCCCACAAAATCCCTGACCGGGGCCCTGTCTGCGTGCCGCCTCTGTTCCCCGGTCACGGGCCGCGAGCGGGGGGCCTCTCCCCGACACAAGAGGAACTCCAGATGGGACGGCTTTGTGTGGCCCTGGGCGTGCGGCACGCATAGCGCCATTAATCCTGGCCCTCTGAGAGCCTGCATGGGGCCATGGCAAATATTTGTGAGCCGCCCAAGTGTAGAAAGGAAGAAAAAAGGTGGGTGACGAGAGGGAGGGAGGGAGGGAGGGGGGGCGGGGGTGGGGGGGCTAGAGGCGTAAGAGGGCGCAGTGAGGTGTTGAATGCTAAGGTGAATATGGAGCAGCTGTATAAAGCTTAACCACTTAAGCCCCTAGGCTACATACTGCCTTGTACGACGGATAGCGACAATAGCCTATACTGTGGCGATGCACTGTGAGCTTGCAGATCGGCTATTTACTTAAATGTTTTTATCCCACGATTTTGTCCCACCCATTTTTCACCCAGTGCCAATTGCCTAAGCTTGTAAACCTGGGCGCTACTCTCCCTCTGCCAGCCTGGGGAGAGCCCCGAACTGAGTTCATGCTTCCTTCAACGCATGAGGAGCGAGCAGGCCGCTTCTTATCACCTGACAGGGGGGAGTTTCCCCGGTAGGACGTAGCGCGTGGAAGGAACACGTGACGTTATTCCCCTCCATCAGGCGGCCCGGCTGACCAGGGGGAGACAGTATAGAGACCAGGATTACTGCATGTTTTTTTCTGAGGGTACCTACCCTAGCCTAGGAGACATGGGGATAACATGCAAATTCCACACAGAAAGGGCAGATAGATCGGCTATTTTCACGAACTTTGAAACCGATTAAACCGTTTCTTTGAACATTTTCGCCTATAATGTCATGCCCCAAAACAGGGATGCTGGGTTGAAAGTCGAACGTTACATTTACACTAAGTTGTGTGACAGCCTTGCTTGCCGAAAATGACCCATTTTCCCCAATGTGAAGAAAAACGTGCTGCATGGAGAGAGCTGTGCCGCGGCCTCAGTGTGTGTTTATGCACGTCTGTCAGCCCGCTAGGGCTCAGGGGGTTATGTGAGCCGCTCCGTTAATAATGGTCACGGTGTTCTGTCTCCTGTGCTGGGTTACTCCCCGGCCTCGCTCCCTCTCTCTCTCTCTCTCTCGCTCTCAATCCAAGGGACTGATTGAGTTCACACACACATCACGTCACACACACACACACACACACAAACACAGAGGACGGTCAGCAGGCTATCACGTTTCAAACGGCACACAATCACAACCGGCCCGCTCCATCTCAGGTCCTAGACGGGCCTTAATGCGGCTCCAAATCTTGCCGTGCCCTCCGGGTTTTTAGATATGCATGCATGCCTGTTGTGTGTGTGTGTGTGTGTGTGTGTGTGTGTGTGTGTGTGTGTGTGTGTGTGTGTGTGTGTGTGTGTGTGTGTGTGTGTGTGTGTGTGTGTGTGTGTGTGTGTGTGTGTGTGCGTGTGTGTGTGTACATTCATTTTTGCCCAGCTTTTCTCCCCTATGCTATGAATAATGAAGGACTAAACCAGGTCAATGTGACCATGCAAAATTCAAGCGCACAATGCAGCTAGTGTTACCGATGAGGTAATGCCTTTCTGTGGGCGCTCGCTCGCTGCAGGTCCTTCAGGTCAATGCAATATCAATACACGTGAACAGATAGGGCTTTGGTCCCAGAGCCTCTGAGTAATTGACACAACACAGACTCACTGTCTACACATGCAGGGGATGAAGTCAACTATGAGGTCAGGTGGCATTAGTCGACCTTATACACTGCAACATGGACCCTTCGCCGGGTTCGTCTTTGCACCTTTACCCTCAGAGCTCAATCAACACTCGAGATTTAACTGTGTAGTACACGGTACACGCACCTCTCAAGCGGCGTTGCCATGTCCGCTTGTTATAAGCGACTTTGCGCCTGCTTGTTTTTCTGTCGAGTTGCTTGTAAATATTGGTAGTTGCGGGTTGCGTTTTTTTTTTGGGGCTTGTTTCTGAGGTGTAGTTGCTTATTTGGGCTTGTTTCCTAATGTTGTTTAAACCATGTTGCTTAGCACTGTCTCTAACTACCCCCGAGAGACAGTGGGGGCAGTAGCATGCTACTTGGACACAGGCCGGGGTTTGATGAGCCTTGGTCAGGTCGCCTGGAGAAGGGTGTACCGGTTGCAAGACCTGAAACACCCAGTGACTCCAGGAAACAACACAGATGATGTGTCTAAGTGCATCAGTCAATGTTTTATTGACTAAACCAGTGGCTCTAAAACATTTTCATCAAGGACCACCAAATTAATATGCATGTGTCCACTGACCCCCCCCCCCATCTAAAAATAGTTTGTGGCATAGATATACAAGATTTGCGTTGTTAAAATATTCCAAAATATTAAACGTTTTCCCCTTTTTCCCCCAAGAAAATAGCAGATTTTCATAATACATCGGCTATTGTCAAATAGCCGATGTATTATGTTGGGCACGTGGCCCATAGCCGCTTCTTTTGGGCTCGTTTTCCTAGACCTGGTTGCTTGTTTCTCTCACAGAATCTGGCAACGCTGCTCTCAAGTCTCAACCTTTCCAAAAAGGGATATTCAATTTCTGCTGTTTGTTAATTTGCTGCATGCGGTGATGGAGCTATGTCAGGGGTCAAGTGTCACTGTGTCACTAAGGAACACTATGTAGATTGTTGGAGCCGTTCCGATACCGAAAACCAGTATCGGAAAAAGCTGCCAATACTGTCTAAAAATGCTGGTATCGGTATCGGCGAGTACGCCCAGTCGATGCCATTTCCGATACCACGTCATTTATCACATGAGAATCTTTCACTTACAGTCATATTTTGATTGATTCAGTTGATGTTGCACTTCGGTTTTATACTCTTACTGTACTATGGGGTACTATTTACATTATTATTTTACTAACTGTAATGTAGCTGCACATTAACAATTATTAATTGATTTATTTATTTTTATTCCTAGATCAGTGGTTCACAAACCTTTTGATTTCAAGGACCCCCATAACTCTCTGACCCTTACAGACTCTGTAAGGGTCCATTTGGATGCCCCTCGAGGGACCCAGGTGGTCCCTGGACCCCACTTTGAGAACCACTGTCCTAGAGTTGTTTAAATTAACACACTGGTATCGGATCGGTACTCGGTATCGACTGATACGCAAATTGCGAATTGGTATCGGGAAGGAAAAAAATAGTATGGTACATCTCTAGTAGATTGGAAAGCAGATCTTGTAGACCTGCTATTTTCAAAAGATTGTCATACATTAGACAACTTGAAATGGGACATCCTGCATAATGAGTATGTTCTACTTTCGGTACTTTAAGTATATTTTGATACCAATACTTTAGTACCTTTACTCAAGTACATTCTGAATTCCGGACTTTTACTTGTAAGTATTTCTACATTGCAAGTATTTATACCTTTACTTAAGTAAAACAATTGAATACTTTTTCCATCACTGGTTAGGGCTTGTCCATTATGACACTGTTTTTGTTATTGTTAAGTATCTATACTGGTACATTTCACAATTCACTCTTTAACCTATCAGGTCAGGCCTCAATCTCTAATAGCACAGGAAATTACCCAATCACCTTAACACCTGAAGCCGATTCTACATGTCTCCTAAAGCTCAACAGTTTTCTGAAAAACGTATGTTTCTATAGCAGTGGTGCTCAATCTTTTTCATGTCAAGGACGCTCAAAATGATATGTATTTGGCCGCCGACCCCCATCTAAAATATGTTGTTCCAGAGACCCCCCAGAAGCAAAGATTTGAGTTAAAAAATGTTCGCTTTAAATATATATTCAAAGATTTGCACACATTTTCATGATTTTTGAATAGCCAAAGTGTAAAATAATGCTTTTTTAGCTCAAATCAAAAAGTGACACAGATGCTTCTTCGTGTCTTAATGGGTTAAAGACAAGCTGTCTCATCCATTATGCAATTTGCTCATGAAAAGCAGCCACATACGCCCATAATCGCCTGTAATTGCTATGATATGTCGTTGGGTGAAACAGTTATGCCACCTGCCCTCGGGGGGGAAATGACTGAGATGCATGTGCTGCGAGCCTACAGTGGCTCATGTGCCAGTATATTTATACTTAGGTTGCACACTGGTGTCGTGCAAACCAAATAGGAAATACCTCATCTCCAGTGGTGTAAAAGTAACTAAGTACAGTACATGTACTCAAGTACTGTACTTAAGTACAATTTTGAGCTATTTTTTACTTTACTGGAGTATTTCCAGTTTTCAGTACTTTTACTTCTACTCCACTACATCTCAGAGGCAAATATTGTACTAAAATAGTTACTTTGCAGATATAAATATATGACATTATAAAACATACAGTACATTAACCACTTTAGCCCTATTTTATACCTAGGCCATTTGAAAATAGCCGATCTACAAGCTCACAACGCGTCGCATCTTTGTAGATCTGCTATTTTCAAACATTTTAGTACTTTTACTTTTGGTACTTTAAGTCCATTTTGATACCAATACTTTTGTACTTTTACTCAAGTAAATTTTGAATTCCGGACTTTTACTTGTAACAGAGTACTTCTACATTGCAGTATCGACATTTTTTTTTGTACTTTTTCCACCACTGCGAGTTATGCCAGTATTCATATACTTGGTTGCACACTGGTGTCGTGCAAACCAAATAGGAAATAGCTGATCTCCAAACTCCATCTATACGAGTTTGTGAGCTGGTTAGATCCGGCTATTTCCGGCGCACGACCGACATATCAGGCTTTATAGGTGGGTAGCCACGGGGGCAAGAAATATACTGTGTGATACAACAGGGCTGCTATAAAACGCAGACATGCATTTTCATGAGGGGCAAACCGTGCATTCTTTGAATGGAAGTTGCATATGAATGCCCTCTATACAGTAAAGTGTGCAAGTGTGCAGGCCAGCTGTGTCTCTGTCTGAGCATCTGCTCGTAGGCGGGGGGGGGGGAACGAGAAGACAAGAGGGGAAGACAGGCAGTTTGTGTGTGTGTGTGTGTGTGTGTGTGTGTGGGACACAGAGAGAGAGAGAGAGAGCGGCGGGGTAGCTGGGGCATTCAACCAGTGTGACTTGAGGCTAGAGCTGGCTTTTGTTTTGCTCAGTAAGTGATATTATTCAGTGTATTGTCAAGGTGGCTGACCGCAGGGTGAGAAGGCACGACAGCCCTCGCTCGGGCGGCTTATCTGTTAATGCTTAACGCGCATGCAAACGCGCACGGGCACGCACGTTACGCGAGCACACACACAACAGACAAAACTATAGACGTATACACACACACACACATACAGTACACGCACGCATACAAAAATCCTCCATTTTGTTTTTCAGTTCTCTTAACCTTTGCTGAGTATACCGTTTATGTGTGTGTGTGTGTGTGTGTGTGTGTGTGTGTGTGTGTGTGTGTGTGTGTGTGTGTGTGTGTGTGTGTGTGTGTGTGTGTGTGTGTGTGTATATATATATATATATATATACACACACACACTGTGCAAACACACAGATAGAGAAATGTCTCACTCTTCTTATGAATACCACTTCAATGGGCAAAAATGTTCCACAAGTATTGTCACATGAATCATATTGAAAACAACACAAAAACATAAGCCCCATCTGGATAGACTTGACACACGGTTTCCCTTTGCTTACTTGTTGCAGGGAGGGGGTTAAGTGCATCGTCACCTCTCTGTATCTGAGAAATATTTATAGCGAAGCACATATTCCACTGATTTAAAATATCTCTCCTACGCCATTGCAAGAGGGGCTGGAAAAAAACAAAAAACAAAAAACCCAGTCAAGACTACAGTATGTACTGCTGCATGCGGTGGTGTGTGTTATTCATACCAGACCAATGAAGCCACACTTAGCCAAAACACTGCCTTTTCTCACACGCCTGGCTGAGCCTTGGCAGAGAGTGTGAGATACTGTCAGAGCACCAA
>NC_139951.1:38350744-38418244 GCF_963454915.1 Gymnoscopelus microlampas | reverse complement strand
TACTCCAGCGGTCCAGGCACCTCCTAGGCTCCAAACTAGCCTGACAGCGCGTTGTGGGTTCAAGTCCCAATCCCGACGGCTTTTGCTGCATGTCACTCCCCATTTCCTGGCAGACTATCCTATAAATAAAGGCATAAAAGCCCCCAAAAAAGAAATAAACAGTCCAGCTAGTATGTATCAGTGATTGATCACACATTCAGAATGTCGTATTCACACAGAGGTGAGAAATAGTCGGAAAACTAAAGACATGCTGTATAGCCAGATGAAAAATGATTATCCAAATGTCTACCACTTTAACGCTGCATTACTTGGGACGATAACAAGAAACTTGTGTTCCCTTTAAAATGTAAAGAGAAAAGAAAGAAAGACTGAGGGACTAAATAGAAGGCTGTGTTGGGTCTATCATGGCCATAATAGGGGGCTGTCTGCTCTGGATGAGAGAGTCATGGCCCTTAATTGATTGCGTTTATATTCAGCACGGAGCTGCCAATTCCAATCCATGGGACGGGATGAGAACATAGATGGGATTGTATGTAAGTTAATTAGTAGGCACTGAGTGTGGGGGCAGTATGGAGATCAATGAATGACATCCTAAACTACTACACTTGGCCTTATCTAGAGAACAAGTATAATTGCTTTTATCTTATAAATGGACATCTGTGCCACACGGTTAGATCAGATTACAGATAATTGACTTCTTCTTTAATAATATCCTCCTCACGCAAATGCTTCTGCAAGTCGACCCACTTTGCAGAGACTATATCAGATATGGATATCATCATCAGGTACTTTCACATAAAGAGATGTTAAACACACTATAATCTCTCATCCGGCTACACAAGCGATAGTATAGAACCTTATAGAACAAACCCACGGTGGAAGGTACAGTACAGTGTGTATGATGTGTATTTGGTTGTGACGGACTAATATATGCTAATGGAGATCCATAATAAAGTAAAGTAAAGTACGTATAGAGCAAACCTGGGTGGGACGGAGCTAAAGGGCACAACCAACGTTTAACCACTTAAGCCCTATACTTTGTTGTACAACAAATAGGGAAATTAGCCGGTCTACAAGCTCACAACGCGCTGAGATGTGAAGCATTGTGACCTTGTAGATCTGCTATTTTTGAAAAACTTCTGCCCAAAATAGGGATTTGAAGTGGTTTCAAAATTGTTTCAAGGATTAGGACAGCAGCAACGTGGAAACTCAAGGATGATATACAAGGTTTATGCAACATGCATTTCCCTTGACCATGCAGATAGCCTGCCTGGAGGCCCGTCTGACATAGCAGGGGTTTGAGGAGAACTGGGCTGGGGGAGGGGCTAATCAAAAGACAGAAAATAGTTAAAATGAAGAGATGTACGATGGCCTAAAAGATGAAATGGTGTTGGGTTGGATGGATGGACACAAAAGACAATCATGCAGGAAATGTGTGTGCACAAAGCTGCACAATGGTCACAAATCACAATGGTCTATATCTCCTCGTCAAATAAATACTTCACCTATAAAAACAAAACCGCTTCACAAGAACAATGGTGTAATTAACCACCTGAACCCTAGTGTTTTTCTCAGCATAATAATAGGCAAACATGCCGTGACACCTCAAAATAATCATAGTTGAACTGGGGACCCCCCCCCCCCCCCCCACCACCCTGACAAGCACTTGGAATTGTAGGAATTGAGGCATTACATTTAGTTTGACTCGGTTCCACAGATAAATATTGTGAAAATCTGCTATTTTCTTTGCTAAATGTTTGTCTTTCTTAGATTATTTGACAATTAGGCCATGTTTGACCAGTTTTTATTTAGTGTGTTCATTACTTTTGATGCAGTAATGGTCTTTTTTTGGGGTATTAAAAAGGTCTTAAAAGTCACTAAATTGTCACTTTACTGTCATCTGGGGACCCCCACAAAATCATGTGGGGGACCCCCCCTGGGGGTCTCAACCCACAATTTGAGAACCACTATAGTAAGGGGTCTCTGGGGTGGAGCCTGGGGGGCAGGCAGGCAGACTCTCTCTCTGACACACAGTCACAAATAGATGTTGTTGTGCTAACGTGCAGAACTTCAGCCGGGGGAGAGAAAACGGAGCAGAATGAGATAAGTTCTGTCTTCCTGCCCACACAGACATAACTAATGTGTCAACAGTGGTTATAACAGGAATAGGGCGTGGGGCGCAATGCTAAGTAAGCGCTAAATGCTCTAAATTTTACACTGTACAATGCCTTGGACCTCATCCACACACACAGAGAGAGAGGGAGACAATCTCACACAAAAGGTCACGGCAAACTGCGTAAACAAAACTGTGATCAAGTGTTCTGGAGGAAAAAGTGCTTACACACCCAAGCTTTTCAATAACTTAGTCAACCATAATCTGCCTCTTGCACAACACAAAACCGAAATCCAGTTCTACAGGAGAGGCGTAGAGCAAACGAGACAGGGGGAAACTGGGAAAGCCATAATCACGACAGCCAGGCAAGAAGGTTTCATAATTGTTTGGGTCATAAAAAGTCACAAAACAAGGCCCTTCCCGAGTATGTCACTTACAGTACATTCCCCCTGGAGACTAATAGTCCCCTGTCTTGACAGGCACACCTGAAACCGTGTACATTATGATAGCCATTGGGGCTATAAGACACCGGTGGAAAAGCTGCAAGATAAGCTTGGGCTGAAATACAGTATGTACCGACAGCCATCCCAGGGGCAGTGCTCGGCTTGTAAAAGAGATTAAGCTACAACGGCAGCCAACGGTGCATGCACGGAATACATGGCCGCCCCGTCAAGGTTCAGTGTCACAGATCTCCGAAGGACAACACTACGCCGCTGTGTGTGTGTGTGTGTGTGTGTGTGTGTGTGTGTGTGTGTGTGTACACACCGCACACCAACTGGTGTCTGTTTGGTTTCAAAAAAGGAGAGGCGATATATTGATAGCTGATAGTTTGTGTCAGAAAAGAGAGAGCATCATCTTTCTTCATGAGCACTGAGCAGTGGGGGATAATATAGCGAAAGCGCTTATACTTTTCCACGAAGTAGGCTAATTACACTGCATTGTTTACAGTTATTGATATAATGGCTAGTTCTTAAAGCCGAAATGGCTTATTTGTTCACATATTACAGGGAGGAAACTATAAACTATAAAATATAATTGACGTGATTAAAAGCCTTGCGTGTTGACACAACGTTGTGTCGGCAATTAAGGCCTTATAACACTGACAAAAGAGCAACATGACATAATGTCAAGCCGACAAACCCTGCTAAGAACCTATCACTGAGCGATTCTCTACCGCGAACGTGCGTTTCCCCCCCTAATCTCAGTAGCCTCGCCCAGTAGGCCCCCGTAGGGCCCCGCCCAGTGGGGCCTACTGGCGAGGCTTCTTTCGCTCTACATTAGAAGAGTTGGGAACTGTGGGCGTTGTCACATACTAATACAGCCCGAATACCCATTCTCAGCACCGGCCTCCGTGGCTTGCCTCGTTAAATCACTAGACTCCCAACCCACACCTCCAGGGTTTGACTCCCGCTGATGCCAATACTTTTTCCAATAACCGCGGACTACTTTTTTTCGCCGATAAAGTATAGTTTTGGACTGCGACGGAGGGGCGCAGTCTCAAGCGAACTTGAGCCACAAGAAGCACCACCGAGCGCGCTAAAGTGTGCGAGTTGCCGTGCTGAACGTTGCGAAGCCTACTCAGCCCCGTCCGAGTTATGTACCGATAGGCACAGAATCGTAAATTATCGCCCCACCCCAGGCAATGCCAGTGCCGAATATTATTCTCTACCACAGAGTACTGCATGACTAGGGGCGAAGCAGGGGGCGTGTCTACTGAGATTGGAGAGGAAACACACGTTCGCCTCCCTACCCCCACCCCCCCCCTTCTCCTATTTTAGAATGTGTTTACTGGGGTTGGGGATGGGACATTTACTTTCCTAATGAGGCATCCTTCCTTCTATGCCGTGAACAGATAATGCCTTTATTTGCCTGGTTTCATTACGAGGGGGACGGGACAGACAGTGGCGATCTACAGTACTCAGGAAATCCTGGCTTATCACAGCCTAGCATAGCGTGTCACTCATCCACTCAGGTTGTGGGCTGTGGTGGGGGAACTCAACCCATCCTGTGGAGACTAGTGGCCATCGACTGATGGAGTACCAGACCATTATTATGGGGGTGGGAGGGGATTATATATTAGAGAGGTGATTGGGGGCTTGTATAAAAGGCGCCTGGAAACATGTATACTGCAATATCTGTTCATTGCAGTCAGTGGTGTAAAGTAACTAAGTACATGTAATTAAGTACTGTACTTAAGTACAATTTTGAGGTGTTTTTTACTTTACTGGAGTATTTCCAATTTACTTGTTACTTACTTATACTCCACTACATCTCGGATCCAACTATTGTACTTTTACTCCACTACATTTATTTGAAAACTTTAGTTACTTTGTAGATTTTGATTATTATTACAAAACATACTGTAACCACTTCAGCCCTATATACATTTCGTCCATTAGAAAATAGCCAATCTACAAGCTCACAATGCATCGCATCTTGTGAGCTTGTAGATCTTCTATTTGTACTTTAAGTACAGTATTAGTACCAATACCTTTGTACTTTTACTTTAGTAAATTTAGAATTCCGGACTTTTACTTGTAACAGAGTATTTCTACATTGCAATATTGATACTGTGAGTACTTTTTCCACCACTGATTGCAGTACATGTTTATCTCATTTGCCTTTTTATGTCAGAGACGTACAGTGCATCTTCTCATACACACCGTTCTAAGCATGATTGGAACTTAAGTGCCGAAGTGGCTTAACAGGACAGCTGTCTTTCTTTGTATTAGTACATACTCTGTAATTAACACATCGTCAAAACCATATCCTTCCAACCTTGTATACATATCTATCATTTCACGTGCATTCTCCACACGCCCGATACTTCTAACTGTAGGGTGTTTCATAGCCGTGGCGTTTACACAAGGAGTTACACTAATGGCTCTGAGACATTTGCATACTTATCATTTGATGGGAGCCATTTGTGTACAGTATGCAGCAGTCAAATTGACAAGGCGTGTCCTTAACTGCCACACTTTTTACACTGCATGCTTGTGCAGGCGCAGTTTCACACCACACGCACACGCACACGCACACACACACACACACACACACACACACACACACACACACACACACACACACACACACACACACACACACACACCACAAGTCACGAAACCAAAGAGAGCACACACACAGCTCCAAGGACTCGATGCATCACCAGTTAATTGAACATGGCGTGACAGCGTCCTTGCAGGCGCAGCACACGGCAACAGTAATCTAGTAAAATGTTTGTTTTTCTCAGCTGTGTGAGTTTGGGGGAGGGCGGTATGACCCAGCCGCCCCGCGGAGCAACGAAGGAGGAAAGGCTAATCAGCTTGATGATCACATGCCTACTGACCCCTGACTGAGGGTCACTTCCTGTTGCGTCCGTTAGTCTGCCTGACCATAGATGGACGGGGGACTTGGACCAGGCGTGGTGCTTCTAGCCAACAGCAAGTTTGTCCCAGTAGGGACTCGTTTGTCTCTGGAGAGGTTTTATACTCTGGCCACAATCTGTTTGGGGCCAGAGAGTCCGTTCCTCCCCTCACGTTAGCAGTCGAGTGTCGGCTAGGGCAGTGGTTCTCAACCTGTGGGTCGGGACCCCGAGGGGAGGTCCCCACATGATTTTGGGGGTGGGGGTGACAATTTAAGGACTTTTAAGACCTTTTTAATACCTAAAAAAGAAATGAACTGAAAAAAGACCATTACTGCATCAACAATAATGAACAAACTATACTATAAAAACTGGTCAAACATTGGCCTAATTGTCAAATAATATAAGAAAGAGGCAAACATTGTGAAAATAGCCGGTCTACAAGCGTTGTGAGGCGTTGTGAGCTTGTAGATCTGCTATTTTCACAATATTTATCTGTGGAACCGAGTCAAACAAAATGTAGACTGAAAGAACGAGCCCAATCGATGGTCTTGAAGGGCGGAGCCAAACCCAGGCGCTGGATTCCAGCGCCTGGGTTTGGAGCACTCTGATTGGTTAGGAGGTAACAAGGTCCTAAGACCAGCGTTCCTGCAAGGTTCTCCCAGGCTTTTTTTCTTTTTAAACAAAAAAAAAGGCATGGGTTTCCGAGGCTAAACAAAATGTAATGCCTCTACTTCTACAATTCCAAGTGCCTGTCAGGGTGGGGGGTCCCCAGTTCAAATATGATTATATTGGGGGGTCCGCAGTTCAAATATGATTAATTTGGGGGTCCCCAGTTCAAATATGATTATTTTGGGGGGTCCGCAGTTCAAATATGATTAATTTGGGGGGGTCCCCAGTTCAAATATGATTATTTTGAGGGGTCCCCAGTTCAATATGATTATTTCGGGGGTCACAGCCTAAAAAGGTTGAGAACCTCTGGGCTGGGGGAAGAAGCTTGCAAAGTAAACCATTCTGAAGATGGCTCCTGCTGCTGTGTAGAAATGTTTGCAGTAGTGCTTTTCTGCCAGCATCTAACAGGAATCCGACGATGAGCTGAACTTCCTCTAATTCCTCGCTGGCACTCGGCTCCGGCAGATAACAGCCATGAAAGGTTTAACTGGCTGAGCCAAAACCTAAATTATAGGATCTTCAAAGGCCTCATCAATATTGTGATCGTATATGAAACATCACCACGCTAAGTACTGTAGTACTGCATGAGTTGCCAATAAAGAGGAGACATTCCCCAGCAGAATTAGATACGCCAATAGCCGTAGCTGCATCCAAAAAAAAACCACAAGCTTGTCCTTCTTTGATCATAAAAATCACAGAGTGCATTTGCATGGAAGGAGACAGCATTAATCCGTTAAGACCGGGAACGCATCTGTGTAACCACTTTAACCATTATTTTATACTTTGGCTATTCAAAAAAAGCAGATCTACAAGCTCATAGCGCGGCACCAAGTGCCGCACAATGAACTTGTAGATCTGCTATTTTTTTTTTATCGTGAACATTTTTGCAAATCTTTGAATATATGTATTTTTAAAGCAAACATTTTTAACTCAAATCTTTGCATCTGGGGGTCCCTGGAACTAAATATTTTGAGATGGGGTCCACGGCCCAAATACAATTTTGGAGGTCCTTGACATGAAAACGTTTGAGAACCACTGATATAGAAATTTTTCAAAAAACTGTAGGATTTAGAAGACATTTGTAGAAGAATCCCCAGAAGCAAAGATTTGGGTTAAAAATGTTTGCTATGAGCTTGTATATCTAAGAAATCTAAAAATTACACAGATGCGTTCCCCGGATTGAATGGGTTAAAAGACGAAAAGGTCTACAAACCAAGTTGCAAGTAACAACAATTAAACCGGTGGTGGGGGGGGACCCAGAGCACACATGGAGGACCAGCATGCCTTCACCTTGCTTTCATGAGGCTTCAAAGCGTGGCCTGCTATGTGTGTACACTGCCGTGCCAACACGGCCCCTTGAAGATAAGACGACAGAGGGACCAGTGCAGGAGGCCAGTCATTTCTGAGGCCTTTCATGAAGGAGGAGATGGCTATTTACAAACACACATGGATTATTTCCATGTCATCAGCTTGTAGAATGTATGACTGAATCCCCTTCTACGGTCTAGAGAATGAACAACAAACGGGACACTTCCTGTGTCTTATTACTGGCGTTATAATTAAACATGCCCCATAAATATGCATATTTCCCCAAGATCCTTTGCAGTCAGATAAAATATTTATCAAAAAACTTTTTTGATTTCATAGGATGAAGAGAAACATATTTGGGTGCAAAATCGGCCATTGCAAAACAACACATACGTACAATATGTCAGCATTGCGTTTGAGGCGGATCGTATAAAGTGAATCAGTGATACCTTTCACTGTCCTTGTGCCAAACTATGGTTATTTATTGTAGTTCGGGGTCCTGCAACAACCACCATCAAACTGAGCTTTTTTTTTCAAGCTCCTGCCATGAAAAGTAGCCAAATCCACCTTTGTTTGCATCTCAACACACTCATGTGTGACGTTGATTCCATCCATTCCCCAATTCGCACATACTAGGATGTGACGTCACGGTACCTAAAAGCGTCACCAGAATTTCATTGCAAAACCCCTTTCATGAACGTTAAAAAAGGAACAAACTGTGGATGTGATATATAGCGCACAAAAGACAGTACAAAACATGACCAGCACGTAAAATGTTAACTTTTCCAGTGCCAATGATGTGGGTTTTCCCAAAGGCCCAGAGTGCCAATGACGCCTTTGAGGTGTTTTGGTGTTTTCAGTGTTTTTCCACTAGATGGCGCTGTTTGCTGAAACATGAGTGACCATTTCATGCTCACACAGACTGACACACAGATCCAGGAGATCTGGTGATCCCAAGATTTCCTCTTCCATTCACTTCCTTGTGAAGTCCTTGATTTAGAAAAAAGCCTGCATCTCGCCTCCCTGGTTTTACTCTGCATTTTTTACGAGACATGGTACAGTATATTCAACGGCCTAGAACAAGCGAACGGGTCGCGAACGGGTCGCCGAAGCACGGTGACACCCTCCGTGTTTAGCTGCGATCGGGGGCTCGATCATACTGGAGATACATATTCTGTGACTACTTGAAAAGGTAAGTAAAACGAAACATCGCTGGCACTATTGGCAGTAATGTTTTTAGTTACTTGGCACTGTATGAGTTAAAGGCAACTCCTGGTTGAATTGCAAAATGCTGTGGGGGGGGGGGGGGGCAATAAACTGCATCCTGGTCCAGTAATTTGACTACACTCCCAGTACCATGCACTGGCAAACATTGAACCATGAAGATAAAGCAGGTTCCAACACCGTGACTATGGCCGAAAACACACAAGTGAAGTTGAAAGGGTTGAATCTACAGTAGGGGTTGGAAGGAGAGAGTTCAGTGGGGAGGTGGATTGTTCCCATGCTATAGTTGATTCACATCAGCAAGTTAGATCTCCAACAAACATGCTGCTGGTGCTGGTTTTCCAAGCTCCGTTTGTTTGGTGGAGCAGCTACCCCTCCCCTGCAAACCTGTTCTACATTAAAGGAGCAAAGGGTTCTCCAGCTTCCCCCAAGGGAACCGTGCTTAGGCTCACGCTCGTTATTTCAGAAGAGAGGGAACAGTCGTCTGCTCGCGGAACAATCTTAATCGGCTACACAGCTACACCCACCTATTAGGAGGCCCAGGCACCACAGTGTGTGAAGAGCTCATTGAGCTTAATGTATATGCCAAAGCACAGGGGTGTCGCTCGCCAAAACTAACAGATCTACAAGCTAACAACGTATCACATCTATAAAGGTGAATGTAACACCAAATGATGCGAAACGACTCCAGTACGGAAGCCGTGTACAGTATGTTGTGCAGTCCAGTAGATCAAGGGTCTTCAACAGGGGGTCCGGGACCCCTAGGGGGTCCTTAGAGTTACAACAGGGGGGCCGCCAAATCTTTGTGTGATACAACATTTTTTATATTAACCACTTGAACCCTAGCATCCCTTTTCTGAGGAGAACTTCAGCCAAAAATAGCCGATCTACAAGCTCACAACGCCTCACGTTGTGAACTTGTAGATCGGCTATTTTTGGCAAAGAGGTTTGTTGTAGAGGGAAAAAGAGCAGACAAAAAAAAGAGTAAAACAACATAAAAGAGTTTAATCTGCAACACAATTTTATACAATATAGAGGGGGTCCCTGCTTCATCTCTCTCTTAGCTAGGGGGTTCTTTGCCTGAAGAACAATGAAGACCCCTGCATTAGATGCATGCAGATCTGGGGAAAAATTCAGCATAAGTATTTTTGCAGGATCCACTTGCGTCTAATGCCCTTGTATGGGGATGCGGCACATGCACGACTGCTGCACCGCGGGGCCGTTCCACATTTTTATGCATCTGGTGTACACATAGGCCTTTACTCAAGCCTTACTCAAAGGCACCGCAACACCACACCCTGGCCCTATACATCACTCTAATCGCATTAATCCATCACTGTAACTTAACGTGTACATGCATGAATGTGCTGTACATTAGATGGGAAAGTGAAGCGGGGGTGTGTTGGTGTATAATCCTCTAAAAGTCCTCCTTTACATGGTTATGACAATATAGACATACATGTAGGATATAGTCAGACATCAGCGCATACCATTCATGCTAAGCTCTGTGTTAACAGTAGCAACTATAATGACAAATCGTATCACAGCGCATTGGCTAAACTTGAACACTAAACACCATCTAAAGGCACGTCTCAGACATAAAAAAGCACAAGATAAGTAGTCTACAGGGTGTCTAATAAGTAAACAGATTATAAAACTGTCTTCTCGCCTAAGTAGAAAACATTTATGAGTGCAGACACCAGTACAAACGCATGTAAATTTGCGCACAGGCATTTGGACTTATGTTTGTTGAGATTTACTTAGATTTATTGACTCCGCTGAGAGTTCACCATGCAGATGGTGAAAGAGAGGAGCCTTGCGAGAGAGAATGCACAAGATAAAAACTCTTCCATCTGTCAAACCTTTTAATAAGAACTCAAGAATTTCATGTCCATGTTTCATGTTTCATGTGGCATTTTACTGCTACGAGCGCAACTAGTCGAGAGCTCTTTTAATATCGTGTGATGTGATTGGATTTGTTTGGCGATTTGTATCTTCTCTCCCTTCCTGTGTTCTCGCTGGGCCTGGGTATTTAAAGCAGCCATTTCCCCCAGCCCGTGGCAGGCTGGAGGTCTGCACAGCATCTGGTTGACTTGGAAACAGCTGTGTTTTCACAGATCTGACTGAGGTTTATGGCTGCTCCGAGCCTGCCTAGGTTCAGCAGGCCTTACTCAGGCTAAACAATGTCGAATGTCACGTCGACCCCTCACTCGCAGTTCCTAAAACATGCCATCTCTGTCACTAGCATCTAGTAAGGAGCATTGTCAGGTGGCTCTGTGGCGCTGATCGCTTCTAAACTAAAGTGAGGTCTCATCTGTTCTAAAGCAAGTTCGTTTTTCCTGGAATTAAACTTCCTGTATCTTATGTTACCAACCCTCCAGCTATGATGACATGCTCTGTAGCAGAACTGAGGTCAGGCGATGAAAATATATGGAATAAGTTACACAACATTATTCAAGTTCCAACACTTAAGATCGTGTGGTCCTGCAATGATACTTAGGGCTTACTTAATGAAAACTCCATATCAGCATTTACTTAATGAAAACCCTACACAAAAATGTTACATTTAAATAAAAATACAAAAGTAAAATGAAAAAGTAACAGTAACAGTAACAGTAAAGATGCATGCAATAACTTCTTGACCCCGTTATTAAGGTTAACTTGTGCGCGAGTGTGTGCAGGTAGCATGCAAACTTCACACAGCAATTCCATATCATATATTTCCAGAGGGTACTTGTAGGGTACCCATCTTGCGGTTAACAATTCCAACTCGTCTCCTGAAACATGCATGATGGAAGAGCAGTGATCTGATTTAACCTGTGGGTTACATGTTGCTCATCCTTAAACACAGTTCGGGGTGTTTCTCATGCTCTCGGGGCTAAACTGGGACTCAAATGATCCAGCAGGGGCTGAACCGAACGTGATGTCATGCGCTCTAAGCCAGATGGCTGCTATACTCAGTCCCCTGAGGAGCCCTGTATTGGCCGTGTACCGTACACACCAAGGACATAGCAGAGCGAGCACACACACACACACACACACACACACACACACACACACACACACACACACACACACACACACACACACACACACACACACACACACACACACACACACACACACACACACACACACACACACACACACACACACACACACACACACACACACACACACACACACACACACACGACAGGATTTAGAGTGTACAGTAGGCCAGTGTGCTCTCTGTGATGGGATTAGAGCTGAGTGATGCTCAAAAGGGATTACTCAGCATTCTCAGGTCACATGGTTCCAGGAACCACATGAAAGGCGCTCAAACAGTAGAGCACCTGGCTGTTCCTGCATACTACTACACTACCTAGAGTCTAGGTAGTGTGGTAGCCTGTAGGCCTATAGTCTAGGTCCTCTAGACTATAGGCCTACAGGCTGGAGTGGGACACCAACGCTCCCCCCAACCCCAATGGAGCATTATTGTCTACCTCAAGAGCAGTGGTGGAAAAAGTACTCAATTTTTCTACTTAAGTAAAAGTATCAATACTGTAACATAGAAGTATTCCGTTACAAGTCAGGAATTCAAAATGTACTCGAGTGAAAGTACAAAAGTGTTGGTATCAAAATGTACTTAAAGTACCAAAAGTAAAAGTACTAAAATATTTGAAAATAGCAGATCTACAAGCTCAACGTGTCGCATCGCGACGCCTTGTGAGCTTGTAGATTGGCTATTTTCAAATAGCCTATGTATAAAATGGGGCTAAAGTGGTTAATGTATGTTTTATAATGTAATACTTTATATCTGCAAAGTAACTAGTAATTAAAGCTTTAGTGGAGTAAAAGTACAATATTTGCCTCTGAGATGTAGTGGAGTAGTAAAAGTATTTGAAATACTCCAGTAAAGTAAAAGTACCTCAACATTGTACTTAAGTACAGTACTTGAGTAAACTTACTTAGGTACTTTACACCACTGCTCAAGAGACTAAAACTATGCAAGAGAAGAGAAAATTTACCAATTAGGTTAACACCAAAACAGCGGGAGTTCCTACTCGATGTTTCGATCACACAAATCTTCACGATTTCACACTCCTCCGTACACAGACTTCCCCAAAAATGTTTCACTTCTGTAGTATTACGTGCATTCAGGCATTACTCGTGGTCCTTGGAACACACATTAGACTGTAATATAACTTATAGTTCCCATAACGGTCTACACTCCCTCTCTCTCGCCTCTCAGTTTTTACAGCCAAAAGCACCACATTTTTCTTCTTAAATAAGTGACCATATGTTTCTGTAATTACAACATAAGGGCACTCCAGTAATCTGCTGAGACAGGGCCATAAATCCTTCTGAGAGCCTTGTGAGAGACCAGCATTCAACATGTGGATGAAATGAAGTTATTTTCAGATGTATTCTAATTCAAATAAACACAATCTCATAGGCCAGAGGAATGGGGCACTCTGCACACTTTCATTCCAAGTTCTTGTCTTTGGGTGCCCTCTTGTGGTAGCTTTATGAACTGCATGTACTGTATGTCGTACAGTGCTTCTCAAACATTTTCATGTCAAGGACCCCTAAATTGATAAATATCAGCCCACAGACCCCCATCTGAAAATATATGCCAGGGACCCCCAAAAGAGACCATTTTAAGGCTATAGCAGTGATTCCGAACCATTTTAATTTCAAGGAACCCAATTTGATATGCATTAGTGGGCCATGACCCTCATTTGATGGATCTTTTATCTCTGGGACACCCATATACACTGTCAAATCAATGTTAATCTAACTCTGAGAGTGTACGAATGGAACCAAATGTAAGGGTCCATTTGGTTCCATTCGTACTCTCTCGGAGTTACAGACCCATATGGGTCCATTTGGTTCCTATCAATCATTTGACTGGGGACCTCCTGGATCCCCCTCAAGGGCCCCTGGGGGTCCCCGGACCCCACTTTGAGAACCAATGCTACTGTAGTATATTGCCAAAGTCATCTACAGTGGTAGTTCTCCAAAAGTGGGGATCAGGGATCCTCAGGGTTCCTTGAAGGGGTTCCAAACGGACCCTTGCACAGGTCTGTAACTCTGAGAGTACAAGTGGAACCAAATGGACCCATAACTCTCAAGAGTCACGGGGTCCTTGGAGTTAAACATTTTGAGAACCATTGATCTACACAGCATGCATGCAAGCTGGTTAGGGGTGAAAAAGAAAAAGCTAGCTAGAGGGATCATGGGGTCTGTCCTGTCTGGGTAGAAGGCTGCTGGCTACACTGTGTCATTATGACATCATCATCTTTCTTCCTGTGCATAACAATTTTGCATGTGCAAGAATAGCTGCTGGTTTGCACGCACTTGCAGCCAATCATATCAAGCACTGAGTGAATGTTTCCATAACAAAAAACAAGTTGCTAACAGTCCAAATCAATACACCGATGCGCATGAGAAGCAGCTCGCAACAACCTAATAAACATCAAAATGTTTCATGTTTCTTGTGGTATGTTACTGCTAGAAGCACGACGAGTCAAGAGCCTTTTAATATCATCTGATGTAATTGGATTTGTTTGTCGAGTTATTTCTCTCTTCCTGTGTTCTCAGCCATTTCCCCCCAGCCTGTGGTCGGGCTGGAGGTCTGCACAGCATCTAGTTGACAATCAAGTTGTAACACTCCAAATCAATACACCGATCAGCATGAGAAGCAGCACGCAACAACCCAAACATATGAAGCCACGTACAGCAGATGTCTTTTGGTTTGCCATTTTTCTATTGTAATAAAGGGACCTGCTAGAGGAACCAGTGTCTGGCATGAATAATTGATTCGATACAAAACAACAAGCATTATATTCTAACAACGATGGTCATAATAACTCTTTGACTGCCAATGACACACATTCACTTCCATGTTAATGGATTTGGAAAAATAGCTTTTTCTCTGCTTTCTGTTGCTTTTTGGCAAAAACAACCTACATTTAACTGCCAATAACTATGGAATGGATGATCGCGACGGCACGCTCCCCCCCCCCGATCGATTATACTGGAGATAAATATTCTATGATTTTTCAAAGGTCTGTGAAAACACTCAAGAATCACTGGCAGTGGCTTAGCAAACAATGTTTTATTTCAGGCAGTCAAAGCGTTCCTCGTCTAACTCGAAACTTGAATTGTTTTGAATAGCAGTCCTATAATATATGTGTAGTCGGCTAATTAATATGATTGTCTATACTTGCCTGGATACACTGGCTCAATAAACACACAGGGATGATAGATGTCTATTAAATGACTATAGAATTGCCATAAATATGTTGTCTGAATAATGATTAGGGGTCTTGTTAACCACTTAACCCTATATACTTTGTTGACCCGGGTCCCCCAGTGGTCTGCACTTGGACCCCTTCCTTTTTTACCCTCTACATCAAATCTATTTGCTGAAAATACTCAACCTACAAGCACACAACGTGTCACGTTGTTATGTGAGCTTGTAGATTTGCTATTTTCTCAGAATGTTCAACTATTATGACATGCCCAGTATAGGGTTCATGTGGTTAAGATAGGTTGCACCTGATCCATTTCTCTCACGCTAATATTGAATGTGACACCGGGACGAAGCAGAAGCAAACATTTGACTTGGCAAATTGCGCAAATATGCCGGGCGTCTGTCTGGCAAGCGCACACAACAAGCACAGAGTATCAGTTGATCTTTCAGGTTCCTTACATCAATAGGATGATCGGTTGGATGCAGCTCACAAAAAAGGGCAGCACTTGTTGACCACCCTGGACACTTGCAGTTTTATCTTACGAACATTATCCAACAGAACTAGGTTATCAAACTACCTATCTTACTGTAGTCTTTCAAGACATGTACTGTGATACACACATTCATTGTCTCCATCTATTCAGGTGTGTGCTGCAAATTATTGACATTGACATTCACATGCATTCAAACAGGCTCTCACTCTTTCACTTTGAGAAGGCTGCCAGCCCCCCAACAAATAAATTGTTTATTTAAAACGGTGAATTACCCCCGAAATGTTACAAGTTTAGAGGTTAGGTTAGACATGGACTCAGACATGATCTAAGCTTTCTTTTTTTCTGTATGTGGTTCCAAGACACATTATTGGATTGTGCTTAATTAAGGGTCTGGCTACAACAGTGGCCTCCCAACCCATTCAGGACCGCAGTCAATTTCAGTCTTCTGCCAGAACCAGAAAATCCATTTCTCCCATGAAAATTTGACGTCCCCCCATCGTATTTCTCCAATTGCAACTGGCCGCAACCCTGTTTTAACTACATTAATATTCTGCTTGTCCCTTACAATATGCATTCATGCATGAATGCGTTCTTATTGGTGGTATTGTTGAAAATAAATGTATACATTTATCTTACTCTAATGCTGCGTGTGTTGTTGCAAGTAGTTGCAAATGCCAAAAATGAAGGTGTAATGTAAAGGTTAATGTAATAGTTAATTGCACGTCTGCACGACTCTTGTTGCTCAATAAACAACGGTGTATTGCCAACAGAAAAGATGTCAAACAACACTGTTAGTGTAATTTCTTAACTACTCAAACTTTATAATACTTCAGGTGACCGGGGTCCCCTAGGGATCTATACTGGGTCCCCTACTTGTTTCCCCTCTACACAAAATCTCTTTGCGTCGCAACACATTTTTGGCAAAGAGATTTGGTGTAGACAGAAAAAGTCTAGAGGGTACATGTGATTAAACGTGCTACCAGCCTTATGCTGCGTTCACACAGGCAGATCCAAAGACACAGTCTACCATTCATTTTCTATGGAAGCCAGCGACATGAAGATACCATGGATACCTGGCGTTTGTAGCTGCTACAAAAGATACAAAGAAACAAATCTACGAATTGAAGTTGAGCTGGATTCAACTTCCAGATACAAAGATACAAAAATACAACTGTAGCTCCGATGACTCGCACACTTGATGACGTCAACGACCGTGTTGAGCAAAAGATACAAAGCGACAGAGCGACAAATATGCTGTGTATTTTTGTATCTTTGTATGTGCCTGTGTGAACGCAGCATTACAGATTCAGGTTCCATTATTTCCACTGACCTGTATTTTCCAGTCCTAACTTGAACACCTTTCATTCCAGTGTGTTGAGCCCCGCCCACATCATTCACCAGATCATCTCCAATCATCAGTGCCTGAGAGAAGAAGACAGTGAAGACATGCATGCTTAATTGTACTGAATATACTACAACTACCACGACTACTAATGATAATGTATTTGAGTAGCATTTTATAAAATGTCTAAAACAGAAACATGAATTAAGTAGCAATAGAAAAACGAATGGTTTTGTGACCAAGGCACACCAATGGGCGCACACCACAAAGAGCGCACAACATATAGTATGGACTATAATAATAACAATAATGCTGATACATTGGCTCTGTTTGTGGTTCAAACCCAACATTAGACACGATGTCACAGAGCAAAGCATTCGCTGGGGGTCCATTCACGGGGGTCCCCGGACCCCTAGCGGGGTTCCATAACCCCTATATACTCATGATATCAGGGATCTCCATACATGGGGAGAGAAAAGGGACAAGGACTGAGACACACGCATCTCCATAATATATGGCCATATCTGTCATATTGGCAGTGGCACGTAGGTGTTGAACTCTAGAGGTTATGGGCCCGAATTTCTAGTTGTTTAACAATGGTGAACAATAACATTAAACAATGAATAAAATGTGTAAGGAACTATAAGCCTGTATTCCATATGCATGTATTGTAACATGTTTCTGATTACCTCGTGTGGTTGAAGCCCCATGTCATTGAGAACGCTCTGGAAGAACATAGTGGATGGTTTGCCGATGACTTCCGCCTCTACATCACAGGCATACTGTTGAACAAATGTACATAAGATGTTAATAGATAAATAGTAGAGATGTACCGGTACCATTGTTTCCTTACCGACACCGTTTCCGATACCTACAACTTGCGTATCGATCCGATACCAGGGTGTAATTTTGGAAAATCTAGGACAGTGGTTCTTTAAGTGGGGTACAGGCGTGAAGGCGTTCCAAATGGACCCTTACACACCTATAACTCTGTTCTCTGAGTTCTGAGGGTTTTTGAAATTAAAAAGTTTGAGAACTACTGATGTAGGAATAAATAAAAAAGTACATTAATAATAGTTAAAGTGCAGCTACAAGTTAGGAAAATAATAATGTATAGTAGTAGTACAGTAAGAGTATAAAACATTAGTGCAACTAAAACATCATCTGAAGTAAACATCATCTTGTGATAAATTGTGTGGTGTCCGAACGCAATAGACTGGCATACTCGCCGATACTAGCATTTGAGGCAGTATTGGCAGATTTTATGATACTGGTATGATACCAGTATCGGAAAAGTTGCCGATACTGCGTGGTATCGGTATCGGAACAACTCTAATAATTAGTCACGTAATAATAATATAGTGAATGTAATATAGTATGTCGAAGAGAGCACGCACCTCCAAAGCCTTCATGTAGACGCCAACGTCCAGTTTGAGACCATCTGTCTCTTTATAGTACCTCCTGGGGGACAAGATTTGATCATATCACACAAAAGTCATTTTTAACTGACTGTACTAGAAGTTCGGGCCGCGTAGAGTTCGTCTAGAGTTCAACACCTACGTGCCAACGCCGATGTGACAGATATGCCCATATATGGAGATCTGGGTGTCTGTCAGTCCTTGTCCCTTTTATGGCCATATATGGAGCTCTCTGTATTTGTCCGTCATTGTCCCTTTTATTCCAATGTATGGAGATCCCTGACGTCATGAGTATATCTGCCCAATTGCCCATATATGGGCATGCTGATATAACTATTCATAAGGGTGGGCAATATGGCCAAAATATCATATCACGTTTTTTGTGAGATCCAAGTGTGTGACAGTTATATTGGTCCTGTAGTTAGAAGGTGCTGAAAAGTGATATTTTGTGGCTGTTAAAAAGGTACATCTCTATCTATCTTCCGATAGTAATCATATCTATAGAGTGTTACTGTTTGTTCAGTAACAGGGGTCTGTCTCCCCCTCTGTCCAGCTCTTTAGAAAACAGAACATCCATTTTCAAGTGGGTTACAAATTCCATCCAATCAGGAGAGAGAAAGAATTTATCACCTTTCATTCCAGTTACAATATTAGTCTCTTAAATGTGTTTTATCACTTCCAATTTGAAGCTGAATATCCCTGTGGGAAAATAAAGACAATTATTCATTTCATTTGTTTTTCCTGTATGAGTTCTCTCTGCTGATTGGATGAAACTGGTAAATCCCAAACTGAAAATGTATTCTCTTTTAACTAAAGAGCTGGAGAGACAGCGAGACCCCCGTTACTGAACAAAAACTCAATATAAATGACTGCTAAAATATAGAGCTATTTAACACTTGTTTTAACAAAACAATTTCGCTCACACCACCTTTAATGACATAACGTCTACAGTTTTAACAGCTGGTTGATACCAGCTGTTAAAACACACTGTATGATGTAGTATGATATTGTAATGAATATCCTTACCCTTTGCCCAGAGAGAACAGCACAGGCTTCTCCAGGCCCATGAGAACCTGGAAGGCGTCGTTCAGGTTCTGGTAGGAGAACTTCTCCGCCGCGTCTCCTATGACCACGCAGTTTGGGTTGGTCTGGTCAACGCTGTCAAACTCAGGGACGACACCTGCAGTGAAAAGAAATCAATGCAACAATGTTCCCAGTTTCAATGTGAAAACATTAGGGGTGTAACGATACAGTAACTGCATCGAAATATCAATTTTAATTTCAACTATCAAAGTATATCGATATGTAAACAGCAACATATCGTATCGTTTGATTTTGTATCGTATCGTTTTTGCATTGAATCGGTTTGCAATGCAAGTAATCGATTGTATCGATACTAAGTACTAGTGCATTGTATTAAGCAATTTTAAGAAGATAAAATAAAAAGAAGGGTTTCATTACTTTTCCATTCCATATCGCTACACTTGGTTTATCGATAAATGTGTGTATTCTCTGTGTTCATGTCAAGGTGCGGGTTTCATATGTGTTGAATGTCCATGTATTTGACAGAGAATCACTGTGTTTACTTATTTATATTCATAATAATAAATGTTTCCTGTAAATAATCTGCACTATCCACACGTTTCACACAGATTTAATTTCTTTGCTAAATAGTTACTGTTTCGATTTTAAATTAACCATGAATGAACCAATATAGTCCATGTATCATATCGTCAACCATGTATTGTGATGCGTATGGTATCGCTGTTAAAATGTATTGTTACACCCCCAGAAAATAGACAGAACTTCAACACAGCTATCCCAGACACATATCGGATGGCTTATCCTTAAGACTTTCCAAAAGATGTCTTCATGATATTTTGTTAATGCTTCATATAGCATCTGACCTAAAAGCATACATTTGTCTATGGCAGTCATTGTGGTCCTAAATATTCAATATTTTGAACCAAAACATTGTCTGTCAAGGCCAAATGTTGAAAATGAACTCGTCATGGCAGCCTGTTCTCAACTAGTGCTACCTGGTTCCAGGGGGTCCCCAGCTAAATGATTGATAGTTAGGAAACAAATGGATCCTGGTCTGTAACTCCAAGAGTGTACAAAGGACCCATAAAGGTCCATTTGGTTGCATTTGTGCACTCTCAGAGTTAAAAAATAACGCTGAGGATTTGTGTTGACTGAGGTCCCAGAGATAGCAGTGGCTCAGGGGTAGAATGGCCGGTAGAGAGGCCAGATGAGAACTGCAAGGTTCCCAGTTCCGAAAGTTAGTGTCGAAGTGTCCTTGAGCAAGACATTGAACCCCTAATTGCTCCCGATGAGCAGGTTGGTGCCTTGATGGTTTCCTCTGCCATCGGTGTATGAATGTGTGTGTGTGTGTGTGTGTGTGTGTGTGTGTGTGTGTGTGTGTGTGTGTGTGTGTGTGTGTGTGTGTGTGTGTGTGTGTGTGTGTGTGTGTGTGTGTGTGTGTGTGTGTGAAAATGGGTGAATATAATGCACAATCTATGTAAAGCGCTTTGGATAAAAGCGCTATATAAATGCACCATTTACCATTTACCATGATTATAAATATTGTAGCAAATGGAGGTACTTGGCCAAATGCATATCAAAATGGGGGTCCTTGAAATTTGGGGGTTAGTTCACTTGAAAATGTTTGAGAACCACTGGTTCTCAAACATTTTCAGGTGAACTACTCCCAAAATGATATGTATGTATGAATAGACACTAGAGCAGTGGTTCTCAACCTGGGGGTCCCCAGTTGACAATGAAGTGACAATTTAAAGACTTTTAAGACCTTTTTATACCTAAAGAAAACCCCCCAAAAACATTACTGAATCAAAAGTGAAAAAAACAACTATACTATAAAAACTGGTCAAACATTGGCCACATTGTCAAATGAAAATTGTGGAAATAGCTGATCTACAAGCTCACAACGCCTCGCAACACGAGGCGTTGTGAGCTTGTAGATCAGCCATTTTCACAATATTTATCCGTGGAACCGAGTCAAACTGGGGGGGGGGGGGGGTCACGGCCTGAAAAGGTCAAGAACCACTGGACTAGAGCACAAGCTTTAAAGTGCAGTAGTACCATCATAAACCAGCAGATGGGGACGTAAGCCTCTCTCCTTGAGGATGGCTGCTGCTGCAGGAGCAGGAGAGAACACCTCAGAAACACTGATCTCAAAGCCCATGTTCTGAAGCTTGGCCACAAACTTCTCCCTGGTGGACTGGGTCTCATTGGTGCAGAAGCGCAGCTTCAGGTCTGACGCCTTGAGCCTGGAAATTAATGTGAAATGGAATGGAAGTGTGATTCTAATCATTCTATGCAGTGGTGTAAAGTAACTAAGTACATTTACTCATGGATGCTTTCAACTACGCGACCCTATCGGTTGGGAGGTGTATTGCACTCTGATACAGTACAACTCTATGAGAAAATGGCCACCAATCGGATTAATTTGCTTTTTATTGAACAATACGGAAGATACGGGTACTTCTGAGGGCCCGAACATAATTGTAACATCCGTGGCCATGGGATAAGCACTTTATATTTGACGTCTGAACGTTTATGTAGATGTACGGGACAAAAAGGGACAAAGTGCAAACACCAGGTTGCAGTTTATCCATGACTGTCATGACAGATGACCGTCTTGGACCCGTCCCATGGCTACAACAATCGAAGAATGCAGAGATTTACGGTTCTCTTTAAGACTCACTTTTTCACAGCTTCAACGGAGCCAGGAATGGGAACCCCGCCGTCCGCTCCACTGTCATATAGAACACCACACATGTCTAGAACGACACCTTTCAGGGGTTTGTCTGCAGACTTTGACCAGCTGTCAGCAGCCATGATTCTGCAACGTTGGGTTGAGGCTCAGAAAGAACGCATGCGTAAAACAAACACTAAACACTAGCCCTGTTTGGAACCACTCCCTCCTCTGTGAAGCTCCGACATTAGGTCCCGCTGTGTAGGGTGCTGGCAGAGTGCGACACCGGTGAACGGTGACCAATATTGTTGATTCTTACCTTTTTCCGCACATCGTATCGAAAAAGTAAAGGTATTCCCCCCTGCTCTCAAATGTTTGACATTTTAGCGGTGAAGAACATTTTACCGACGGGTTGAAACAAGCGTTTAAATCGCTGTTTAAGCCAGCCTGTGGCCAGTCAACCCCGCATGCGCAGAATTGCGCCCGTTAAGGTTGCATTGGAAAAACATGCCACAGGCTGACTAAAAAAAGCCATTAAACGCTTGATTCAACCCGTCACTTAAATTTTATTTACCGCTAAAATGTCAAACATATGGAAACAGGGGCGAATACCTTTACGTTATGGATACTATATGCGGGAAAGGGTAAGAATCAACAATATTGGTCACCGTTCACCCGTGTCGCACTCTGCCGGCACCCTACTCAGTGGAACCTCATCTCAGAGCTATATAGCGGAGGAGAGGTTCCGATTGGAGCTAACTGAACATGTGCTACTGCTGCAATTATGTCACCGCTGTAGCCACGCCCCTTCTCCTATCTATCTATCTATCTATCTATCTATCTATCTATCTATCTTTCTTTCTTTCTGGAGGAGTAAAGACACAGAGACAGACGTCATGTCATGATGTCAGCTGACTAACACAGGGGGAAAAACAACACACCTGTGTTGTGTAAACAATGTGACAAAAGTTTCTGTAGGTTAAAAACTAAACAAAAAGATGAAAAATGGGAGGGGGGTGTTGGAACGGAGGATGGGGGGGGGGCGGTGTAGGTGGTGTTAAGTGATTTTTTGGGGGGGTTTTCAACAGGTGGTCCGTGGACCACTGGTGGTCCATGAAGGTATTGCATGTGGTCCCTGACCATGCATTTAGCCTAGTAATTGTGAAAGTGAAAGTGAATATTTTCTTCCATGGAACAGTGCACTAAATGATTTATGATGATGCATCAATGTTGTCAGTTACTGGGAAGTCGGAGGAAGTGTAGGAAGTGTACTTGATTACCTGATTGAGTCGTCATTATTAGGAAAAGTGCCCATATAATCACATTTGTCTGCTCACTCATACATAAGATACAAAACATGAGTTTAGTGGAAGGTTGGATAAAGCAAGAGAATGGAATAAGGGTAGCCGTGGGGTAGGAATTCATCAGTGGTTCTCAACCTTTTTTTTAATAGCTCTGGACCACTCACATATTTCAGTTAAATAATGCCTGGGCTTGATATAATTTGTTGCACATAGTATCGTGCAACAAATTAAAGCCCTTAACAGTCATTATTTAATTGCAAGCTTTTTCTCCCACACCACGCATATTGATTCAAATGTTTTCTTATATTTGATGGACTATTTTGTATTATTTTAATACATTTTACAAAGGTATTTTATTATATTTACATTTTTAAATATGTTCCCATGGACCACCTGCAGGCCTAATTGTGCCATGGATGGACCACTATTAGTCCACCGTGGACTATTGGATGCACTGCAGACATGGGATGCATAGAAAGTGTTACCAAAGCACTAATCTTAGTCCATATCCCCACCCAACACAACAGTGGTCCCCAGGTTGATTCTTAGTCAGGGTGGTGGTCCCTGGTAAAGCAAAGCAAAGCAAAGTTTGTTGTTTACCCAGGGTGTCGGACTAAGCACGAAGCTTGTTTCCAGCCGGACCCTGCATGGAAGCCTTGCTCAAGGGCTATTCAGCGGTGATTCATGATTGATGTGATGAATTGGGGAATCGAACTAGGGACCTTCCGGTATCAAGGCCGCCCCTCTAACCACTAGGCCACCGCTGCCACAATCAGTTGAAAACCCCTGCTATAGATTGTTTGTTGAGCAACAGGGGTCTCTCCATCTCTCCAGCTAGTAAACATAAAATACATTTTCAGATCGGGAATTCGGGATACCAATTTTATTCAACCAGGAGAGAGAACGCCACAAAGATTATCAGGTTCAATTGTATAGTGTTCCCATTCTGTCTGATCACTTGCAATTTCTCTATAATTTGTCCTGAGGTCTGTATCCTCCTGAACCCGAACGACACATCCTTGGAAATCTGCCAGAGGAATGGAACGTTTAGCTCCAGGACCCAAACGATAAGATAACAGTTTCAAACTCTGTTTGAGGAGGAATAATAATAATGATAAAAATGCATTTGTATAGCACCTTTCATGACATCAAATGCAGCCCAAAGTGCTGCACATAGAAAAAAGATCAACAAAAGAAAAATGCTGAAAAATAAATAACACAATATTAAACTAGATTAAAAACATTAAGATCAAAAACATGATCAAGAACAATTTGTTCTTGATCATGTTTTTGATCTCAATGTTTTTTAATCTAGTTTAATATTGTGTTATTTATTTTTCAGCATCCCTCCTTTAATTTGTTCTGAACAAATTAAAGGAGGGAAGATCAAATTAAAACAATACTTACAGCTATTAAAGCTATCTATGGTCGTTGCCTGTCTTATATGTAATGCATTACATATAAGCATTATATATAAGCATATAAGCATCATATAAGCTCCCATTATGTTCCAGGCCGTTGGCCCATAAAAGTAGCTGCTTCGTCATGTTTTTTTATAATTCATTTTTGGCATATCCATATCATAAGTATAGGTCACTGTCTGAAAACAATGCAACACGTATACAATATACATTCTGCAATGTCCTTAAAAGTTGCAACATGTGTCAGTGTGGGTGTTGGTCGTGACGCATATGACACGTTTTACGTCATAGTTGAGCAATTTGCTCCGGCGCCATTTGCCCCATAGCCAGGGGGGGCAGCGGTGCTGTGATTGGTTAGTTGGTTGCCAAGTAACCATTACTATATAGGGTTTACGTGCAGTTTCACAAAGTAAATGAGATCATATGTGTTGCGGGGAAAAAATGCAACACTGTTTAGACGACTTTCTTCTTTTCTAAATCAAAATTGTAGATACACATCTGTAAAAATAAAACTGAAAATTTGGACTCAAGTAAAGTAAAAAACACCTCAGATTTGTACTTAAGCACAGACAGTACTTGAGTAAATGTACTTCCACCACCGCTGACAACCAGCCACCCAATCACACAACACATGCATCATGACTGTACTCCCAGGCTATGGGATCATCGCTGTTACTTCCCAGGCTGTCTGTGAGTGAGCGGCAGGTCTGTCGGGCTCTCTCTCTAGAGGAGGATATCACACTACGTTGGCTTTTTCTGGTAAGGTTTCTATTCTTAATCAAATAAAATTAGTCTTTAGAATAGAAGCGTGTTCATTTGGTAGGTAAAATAGCTAAGAACTGTGTTATAAGGGTGTTATTGGCTAACAGTAACAGTAACAGGCTAGCTATCATTAGGTAATGTGGCATCGTTATATCAGCTATGATGATACTTCACACCATATGGCTGACATACTAGTGTAACAGGTAGAACTAGTGTCTGCAGATTTGATCTTATAGATGTTTGAAGACGAATAGATTAGATAGCATGAGTTAAACATGTTAACTGTACTCTTTAGCTAAAGCTAGTTATTACTCAGTAAGTACTAAGAGTTAGCCACCAGTTACTGTATCACTGGTAAGCAAAAACATAATAAAATAATAATAACAATCATAATATTTGGGCAAGATTTGTAAGTATACAATAGATATCACAAGTTAACAATGTTAGCTAAAGCTAGTTATTACTAGTTAGTACTAAGAGTTAGCCACCATTTACTGTGTCACTGTTAAGCAAAACATTTATAAAATAACAATCATAATAATCATAATCATAATATTTTGGCAAGATAAGTAAGTATACTATAGATAGATAGCCATATAAGTTGTCAGAGACAGACAGTGTGAACAAACCAAATGACATTATAATAATAATAAACGTTATTTGTATAGCACCTTTCATGACATGAAATGCAGCTCAAAGTTCTTTACAGAGCAAGAATAAAGCACACATGCATTACAGAAAAAGTACAAATAATTTAACAATAAAGAAAAAAGGAAAAGGAATATATATATATATATATATATATTCACTCATTATGCCAGGAGGGTCAGCTCAAGCAGGCCCATCATGGTACCCTTCCCTACTAGGTCAAAGCATCACCATGGCTTTGACCTGGGGTTGAATGAATCCTTTAGGTAGATGTTGGCGAATGATGATAGCTGACCTCATAGCTTTGACCGGTATCAGGAAAGGTGGGCAAAAAACAGTCTAGGCAATAGGTAGACTATTATAGATGTGTTTTATGTTATCGAGTCTGACTTTTGCTTTCGTATCTATGGAGGTTAAGGTTAGGTATAGTTCTGTGAGGTAAACTTAAGGTTAGATTTAGGCATAGTTTTACTGAGGTTAGGTTTAAGGTTAGGTTTAGGCATAGTTTTACTGAAAGGTGCCCAGTCTTCCCCCATAAGGTGCCCACTCTTCTCCCCCCAAAGTGCCCACTCTTCCAGGTGCACACTCTTCTCTAGTGGCCACTCTTCTCACCCAAACTCCCAAAGTTCCCACTTTTCCTGGTTCCCACTCTTCCCTAGTGCCCAGTCGTCCCCAAAAAAAGGTGCCCAGATTTCCCTAGTGCCCACCTTAACCTGTATTTCCTGGTGAGAAGAGTCGGCACCAGTAACAGGAAAGATGGGAACCAAAACTGAAGACTCACCTCTTCAGACTCCACCTTAGCCCGTAGCACTTGCCCTGGCCTTGATCATCAGCGTGATCTAATATGAGAGTGAAGACACTAGCATTGACTCCCATTGTAAGAATGGAATGCGGAAATCTCAATGAGATAGTTCCAATGATTGGAACTATAGCCCATAGCGGCCCATAGCGGCCTCTCTCTCTCTATGGTTCTGGCCTTGACGACCTTGCAGGCTTATGCAAAGGTAATTTAGACGGTGCATGTTATGTAGACAGATGCTTGGTCATTTGTAGACCTGGCATCCTATAGTGTGTAGTTTCAATGTACAGATAATTTTCTTTGGGGGGATATTCTACTGATGATAGGTTCTTGGTTTACCTATGATCCTAGATTACTATTTCTATGAATTTGATGTATTACCTTGTGTTGTCCTTGCTTACTGTAAATCGCTCTGGATTAAGAGCGTCTGCTAAATGCCTAAATTGTAAAACATTCTGGGCACAAGGGAAAACTGGGCACATAGGAAGAGTGACTAATTTAAACTACTACATTTGTTAGCCAAACAATTTTATTCAAATGCCAGTCTGTCACCAACACACGCACATCCTCTCTGTTCAGACCACGGATGTGTCGGTATCTGCCATGGCAACAGGTGTCATTGAGTCTTCCAAAAAATGTGCTGAATCTATGGAAGAATGACACTTATTTATTATCCACTCATTATTCTATGGGACATATTTAAACCAAGCAAAAGTAGCCTAATTGCATATTGGACCACATCATCGTAGGCTAAGCAATGCCATACATGCTATTATGACTGCTATCACGACACGAGCAGCATCTCAGCATCTTTTCTTAATGCCGTATACACTGGTGAAATGTGTCAGGAAGGTGTGTAAAAAGAGATACAGCTCAAGCAAGCCTATAAACGTTAAATAACAGTTTTCATACAGAGATGCAGCTCAAAGTGGTGTATAAGCAGCAATAAAATAACTCCCAGCCTTCCGTCCCATGGTGGAGATAATAAAGATGGCATCCACACCGTATAAAAGATAGTATTACAGAGCAGGCACTATTCGTTGAATACAAAGATGAAGAACGCTGACATGGAAGGATGCAAAATGACAGCAAATGGTCAAATAATAGCATAGTTATAACCAATATAGGTGGACATTTTAAACCATAAAAATGAAAAAATAACGACGATAGAAGCTATACAGTGAAGTATATAGGGCTCTTAAGTGGTTATGGATAATGACAGTTGGCACGTTGTCGTAGAGAGTGTTCCTATGCAGCGTATGCAGCTTGAACTCGTGTGTCTGGCCTTAATTTAGCTCCTGACTGTGAACTGTGATGCAAGTGGGGGGTGTGCTTGGGGAGTAACCTCCACAGCAACCTATCATCTTCCATGACCAAGTTTGATGGCGTCTCAGTGACAAATCAAACATTTCCTCCAGGTCACCCTACTGGCCCAGGTGCTCTCTGTTTGCTGTGTGTATTTATTCACCATGGGGTAGATTATTGATTATTCCAGGCCAGCAGCACTGCTGGCTGTCTCTCCTTCAACAGCAGCCTTCCTAGCCTTCCCCTCATGCATTTTCTTCTTTCACACTTTTTGATGTGTGTGATCTGATGCAAATTTGTTTGATTTTATCTCAGTTAAACAACCAAAACTTTGAACATTTGTCTAAAACAATCTTGACTTATATATATTCCAACTCTGACATTTAGATTCAGGTAGAATTATAGAAATTATATCTATATATACATTTGGCTTCCTATATATACATTCCACGCTTCCTGTGTATACTGTTATCACTGTCCTCTTTAAATTGTAGCGTTATGTTCTTTATGTTCTACCACACCATATGTCACATTTTCAGACAGCAGGTCACCACAACGTCCAGCATGCATTTAGGTTTTGTTTCGTCTACTTTTGATTGTTCACTATACACTTGGCTCTTTGGAGCATATTCATTTTCTTTCAGCAATATTTCGGCCTAGTAGGTTCAGTAGCTGAATGATAGAACAGCAGCATAAAAACAAATAGATTATCTATCTATCTATCTGTGTATATATATATATATATATATATATATATATATATATATATATATCTGTGTATATATATATATATATATATACACACACACACACACACACACACACACACACACACACACACACACACACACACACACACACACACACACACACACACACACACACACACACACACACACACACACACACACACACACACACACCAAAAGGCACAGTTTAATAGCACCCAAAGGGTCACTATAAAACAAATGCACTCCCTAAGACTTAAATTATTTGTTGGCCGTAACTTTAAACCCTATAAGCACTTTATCATGACTATTTAATGATCCTCCTGTCCCTGACCAGAACAACATGGCCTGGACGCTGTGGGATTACGTAGTTCATGTGGGTCCAGGACAAAGGTCAACTTCATCCTCATTCTATTGTGCTGAATGTGAAAGAGATGTGTGGTTCAGCAGGCTTTGTAAAGCCATGCGCGCTGAGTCGATGAATTGTCAAACTGCCAAAGGCTTGGTGCATTATTGACTATAGGGCTGCAACGTTGATTATTTTCGTGATTATTCTATCGATACAATGTTCTATTTTATATATTTTTATACTGTAAATCAGGGGGTTTCAACAGGTGGTCTGTGAAGGTATTGCATGTGGTCCCTGACCATGCATTTAGTAATGTAGGAAAGTGAAGATCTTCTTTTTTTTTTTTTTTACTACTAAATGGCCTGGTGACCTAAATGATGACGCACCAATGTTGTCAGTTACTGGGAAGTCAGAGGTCAAGAGATTCCACAGAAAAGGGATTTAGAATCTCAGGAAGGGGAAGTGCACCTGATTGTTTCTGCTCACTCATACATACATCTACACATCAGTTTATCAGTTAACATGAGTTTAATGCAAGGTTGGATAAATTAAGAGAATGGAATAAGGGTAACCGTGGGATAGGAATGGATCACTGGAACACTCGCATATTTCAGTTAAATAAGGCCTGGGCTTCATGTAATTTGTTGCACATAGTATCGTGCAACAAATTAAATCAAGCAATAATAGCTATTTTTTGCTATCTTCACAGTATGCAGGTTTGTTTATATGTGGTCGCCGCAGTTACCCATTATGTCTGAGTGAGTCCAGGCTGTTATGATTAACACTGTTGCCAACAGTGGTGGAAAGTACTGCACTTAAGTACAATTTCAAGGTATTTGTACTTTCCTTGAGTATTTCCAATTTTCAATCATTTTACTTCTACTCCACTACATCTGAGATCCAAATATTGTACTTTTACTCCACTACATTTATTTGAAAAATGTATTTACTAGTTACTTTGTGGAATTTGATTATTATTTCAAAACATATTTCAGCCCTATATACATTTTGACCATTTGAAAATAGCAGATCTACAAGCTCACAATGCGTCGCGACGCGACACATTGTGAGCTTGTAGATCTGCAATTCTCAAAAGATTTGTATACATTTGAAAACTTGTGAAACGGGACATTCTGCATAATGAGTACTTTCTACTTTTGGTACTTTAATTACATTTTGATACCAACACTTTTGTACTTTTACTCAAGTACATTTTGAATTCCGGACTTTTTCTTACATTGCAGTATTGATACTTTTACTTAAGTAAAACATTTGAGTACTTTTTCCACCACTGGTTGCCAACATACTTCGAGATTCGGACGTCATGGACTGGACTCCATATTTGGGCAGAACTGATACAGAACTACATATTTGGGCATGACTGATAGAGATCTCCATATTTGAGCACGAATGACTCATTCGTGAGTGACCTCATCATGGTGACGAGAGAGCAAACACCGCCAGACGGGTATATAAGCAGCTCATTCAAAGACCTTGACCTACATCTCTACAGATCTACGTCACGTCTGTCACGTCAGTCCTGTCAGTCAGTCAAAATTGAACTATAGGTTTTTCCTGAGTAACATCTTGACACAATACAGCAGAGCAATAATACTCCATACCTGTTGATAGTCAGACAAACCCTTGGATTGGATTACAGTTAGACATCGCTGTTTAAGTAAGTCCTGATCGGGTCCCCTAGTTCTAGTCTCTCTACCAGTCCCCTTTTCTTTAAGTCGTTTTTACACCGGGTGGTTTTATACGGTTTAATGGGTTAACAAGTGGTTAATCAAGACTACTCGATTGAGTCGATTATAAAATCGTCGATTATAAAATCTATTAGAATTTTGTTTGCGTCAATTCATTGATAATATATAACCCCCCCCCCCCTAAAAAAAAAACTACACGTTTCTCAATTATTCAAATCAATCAAAAAAGTAAAATCAATAGAATAATCTTTAAGAAAATAATCAATAAGTTGTTATTTTTCATAATGAATTTGCCTTTTCTTCTTCCCTCTCTTTCAGACTGTGTAGGCGTATATATAGTGCCATAATGGAAGGGTTGATCTCCAAGCTGAGTCGGAGCATGAGGAGCGCGGCGCCCGTGCTCGCTCGCGGCGTTCACTCCGGAACGCGGCCCGCCTCCACCGCCGCCTCCAAGAAGATGAAGGAGCAGAGTAGTAGTCGGCTCACTCCGGAGGAGGTGTTCGCCCGCGAGGACAAGTACGGCGCCCACAACTATCACCCCCTCCCCGTGGCGTTGGAGAAGGCAGAGGGTGAGTACATGTTGTCATGTTGACCTTGAAACCTGGCATCCTATAATGTGTATAGTTTCAATGTACAGGCTGATGATAGGTTCTTGGTATTACGTATGTATTAGTTATTGAATGCCTTATGATCTTATAGATCTTTGTTGCTCTATAACGTATTGGTTCTCAAAGTGGGGTCCGGGGACCCCCAGGAGTCCTTGGGGGGTTACCAGGGGGTCCCCAACAAAATTAGTTTATAAAGCGTCACAACCACTTTAACCATATTTTATACTTTGGCTATTAAAAAATAGCAGATCTACAAGCTCATAGCGCAGCACCGAGTGCCACGCTACGAACTTGTAGATCTGCTATTTTTGAAAAATCCCTGGCACTAAATATTTTTTAGATTGGGGTCCGCAGCCAAATACATATCACTTTGGGGGTCCTTGACATGAAAAAGTTTGAGAACCACTGCTATAACGGACTGTATTACATTGAATCATCATTTTTGTAAATTGTATATCTATTATCTAACGTATTATCTTGCCTTCCTTGCCTGTACCTCCAGGCCTGTACGTGTGGGACGTGGAGGGCAACAGATACTTTGACTTCCTGAGTGCCTACAGTGCGGTGAACCAGGGCCACTGCCACCCGAGGATCGTGGCCGCGCTGAACGCCCAGGCCTCCAAGCTCACCCTCACCTCCAGAGCCTTCTACAACGACGTGCTGGGAGAGTACGAGGAGTTCATCACCAAGATGTTCGGCTACGACAAAGTCCTGCCCATGAACACCGGTAGGTAGAGATGCACCAGCCAATGATGCATGTATTAAGTCATTGTGTAGCATACAATGTCTGTGTAGTGTGTACAGCAGTGTCGATTAAATATCATAAGATTTTAGTCTACTAAATGTACAGTTGATTTAGTCGACTAAAATGTATTTTGGCGGTGCCTTGATGGCGTAGTAATGACTGACTTTTAGACTTGGTTGCATGCTGAAAATAGCCGATCTGAGCTTGTAGATCGGCTAATTTCAGAGCGCAACAGCCGAGCGCAACCAAACATAAAATGACATGTCTTAGTTCTATTGGATCTCTTCTCCACTCGTCCCTCACTAACATTTTAGTCTAGTTTTTATTTGTTGACAAAATTGCCATATATTTAGTCTTAGTTTTAGTCGTCATAGCTTAGTTTTTATTTAGTTTTTGGTCCGTGAAAAAAGGTAGTCGACGAACATTTTTCGTCATGGTTTTAGTCGACGAAATCAACACTAGTGTACAGTATATATCAGCAGTCTTTTACTGTGTACCTATTACAGCAATACATTCACAGGGTCATCGCAGAGTTATCTGATTTCTAACGTTCATTCTCTTTATATGTTAACAAGGTGTTGAAGGTGGTGAGACCGCCTGCAAGCTGGCCCGCAAGTGGGCCTACAATGTCAAGGGCGTTCCCAAGAACCAGGCCAAAATAATCTTTGCAGGTAAATAAGTCACGTTCCTATCTCACACGTTTCATTAAAGTTCCAAATTGCAGTTTAAAATAGGCTGGATCACTGTGATGACGTTTTTTCCTGCCTTTCGTAGTTTCCACCAGAGGTTGAAAAACCAAAGATGGCATTAAACCTTCCTTGGATGTCTGAGTGATGTGTATGTCTTTATAAAGCAGCTTGCATGAGAAAGCAATGTAATCCAGGAACAATGTTTTTAATCCGTGTTTGTTGTTTATTCCCACTCTGCCTTGATTTAGATGGAAACTTCTGGGGTCGCACCATGGCCGCCATCTCAAGCTCCACTGACCCCAGCAGCTACGAGGGCTTCGGTCCTTTCATGCCTGGCTTTGAGCTCATCCCTTACAATGACATTCCTGCATTAGAGGTGACACATTTTGTTTTGTTTCTTATCTTCAATAATAATGTTATATATATTATTATTTGAATAGATTTTCGAGGTGAGCTGATCCTGAGGGCTAGGGGGTTCATGCGATTTATTTATTGATGTTTTCTATTTGATTTCTCTCCCAGAAAGCCCTTCAAGACCCAAACGTGGCAGCCTTCATGGTGGAGCCCATCCAGGGGGAGGCGGGCGTGGTGGTGCCCGACCAGGGCTACCTGACCAAAGTCAGAGAGCTTTGCACCAAACACAATGTGAGTTTGTTACTTTGTCTTCCAACAAAATAAGAAAAAAATAGGAGCTACAACTACAATGTTTCTCTGTCATACAGTTTTCTTTTGACGCTCTTCCACAAAAATACGAAAACATTTAAGATTATGTACTGATCTCTCTGGTTCTTCTTCCAGGTGTTGTGGATCGCTGATGAGGTGCAGACTGGCTTGGCGCGTACGGGCAGGAGGCTGGCCGTGGACCACGAGGGGGCCCGTCCAGACATGGTGATTCTGGGGAAAGCCCTGTCGGGAGGAATCTACCCTGTAAGTATCACCTACACCTATATGTAACCTCCTCTAATCTGACATGTAGGATCATCATTGAAGGCTGTATTAATCCATATGTTTTATGTGAGCTGTCCTGTGATGTTATTCTGTGTCTTCCCAGGTGTCTGCGGTGTTGTGTGATGACGAGGTGATGTTGACCATTAAGCCGGGGGAGCATGGATCCACGTACGGAGGCAACCCCCTGGCCTGCCGCGTCGCTATCGCCGCTCTAGAGGTCAGTGATCATCCGTCTGACCTGACTGTCATCTTTGCACCTTCTATCTTTCAACGGTTCAATAGTCTCGTCCTTTTGCTCGCATCGACCTGCTGACAAATCCAGATTTATTCGATGATCTTTTTTGTTTTAGATAAAATAAACGATTATTGTTTAGCCTACGTGGCTACTGAGTTTTTATATTGTAATGTTTTTTTGTTTTTTTTTGTCTGACTGTATAGGTCATGGAGGACGAGAAGTTGTCAGAGAATGCAGAGAACATGGGCAAGTTGCTCAGGTCTGAGCTGAGGAAGCTGCCGAAAGACATCGTCTCCTTGGTCCGTGGGAAGGGCCTGCTCAATGCCATTGTCATCAAGGAGACCAAAGGTACAGTTAACACCACTTCTACCACTGCACAACTCTCTCTACACATCAGCACATAACCATTATTGTTTGTCCAAGCGCAGAGTAAACATCGACTAGTCAATATTATGTCACCCTCCAGACGAATACTTTGACCTGTATGATAACGCGACCCCTCTTTCCACAGACTATGACGCCTGGAGAGTGTGCCTGCGTCTGCGTGACAACGGACTGCTGGCCAAGCCCACCCACGGTGACATCATCCGCCTGGCCCCTCCCCTCATCATCAAGGAGGAGGAGGTGCGCGAGTGCGTCAGGATCATCCACAGCACCATCGCATCCTTCTAAGCGTGATCTCGTGGCTCGCTCTCCGAAACACACAGCAGGAACGACTCTTTGACCTGCTTCTCCTGCCCGCCGCACTCTAGTGAACTGTCAGATGTTTCAAGTCGCTCTTAATCATTTACCGTTTGAAGAAATGTTTTTTTTTCCCCTTTCTTTTTTTCCCCCCAGAGCAGAGCTCTCTGAAAAACACAGGTTTTGAAAAGGTTTTAGAATTGCTTCCAAGAGGCTACATTGTTACTGTTTTCAATGTCGTTTTAGAAATGGCCTGAATATATACATACAGTATATATATACACTTTATATATTTTCTCGGTTTTAAATGCTGCCAGCGATGGGTTCAGAAAAGGATGCAAAATGAGGTCATAATCTTTTTATCCCCAGTGATTTAAAAATCAACTGGACCTTTCCACATTTCATTTGCCCTAAGTAGGATTTTATACTTCATTTTTAATCTGCATTGTAATAAATCTCCATGAGTAACTTCTTCTGCAGTACAGAAGACATTGTTACTGGCATGGGGGTTTAGCAGGTATACCGAAGGCAGAATGACTTGATTTAAAGTTCTTTAACAAGGAACAGCGGGTGTACAGGATATTCAGGCTGGCATGAAACTAGGAACATAGAAGCTCTGGAACACTGGAAACATTGACCAGATGAAAACACTGGAAACATAGACGACAACGTCACGGCGACACACAAGACACTCCCAAAACATAAACCTGTTCCATAGAAAACAAACTGAAATCACTCCAATAAATAAACAAAGACGATAAGTCCAACAAAGAGCTTAAAAGTCCAGAGCAAGACTACAGTATGTGCCTGTGATTGACGGTGAGAACTCCGAGGACCTCTGGTGGACTGCAGGAGAAGCACTTCTTTTTTTCCCCCCCTTCCCCCCACCAAAAATTCACAGGCCAAAAACACCAAGTCCAAGACAGAACCATGGAGGTCAATCGTGTGTCTAATCAAAATCCTTTGGTTCTGGGGTTGGTGAAAGGGCCTCTCTGTGTGGAGTTCTCCCCGTGTCCCCTAGGGTAAAGGTACCCTCACAAAAAACATTCAGTAATCCTGGTCTCTATACTGCCTCCCCCTGGTCAGCCGGGGCGCCTGATGGAGGGGAAAGGAACTAGTTGGAATAACGTGTTCCTTCCACGCGCTACGTCCTACAGGGGAAACTCCCCCCTGTCAGGTGATAAGAAGCGGCCTGCTCACTCCTCATGCATTGGAGGAAGCATGAGCTCAGTTCAGGGCTCTCCCCAGGCAGTTAGGAAAATCGTGGGATAAAAATGTAGATAAAAAAAACAAGTCCAAGACAGAACCATGGCGGTCAATCGTGTGTTTAATCAAAATCCTTTGGTTCTGAAATGAGATCAGTGGTGTTTTACAGATTTTACTAGCATAGAATCCCCAGTGTTACTATTTCAGTGTTAGAGTGTGAGACAAACCAGGGTCAAACGTGTCTCACTTTTTTGTTATTGATGGATGCGGAGTACTTTGTACAACCTGGGAAATGGTTTTTAATGTGAATATACACACTTAATCAAGTGAAATGTTGACTACTGTTACTACTGGCCTTTTCCACTAAAACATATTATTCTGACTGACCCACTCTAAAAACGCTAAAAAGCTTTTAAATTCTTGACACAAACTAGTACATAACGTATGTACATTTAAGATCATCCACTGTTATTTCACATAACTTGTGGTGAATTGTTATGATGAAGAATAATCTGTTTGCATTGCTTGCAGAGGTTTCAACAGTTCCAGTGGAACAGTAGAGTGTGGGCAAATCTATAGCTTTTTACGCTGTATAATTTGTGGAATTGGGATATTTATTATTATTTCTGCAAGAGACGTATCAGAGAGGGGTGACCTGTGTTGGAAAGACTCATGTTCTTATACTCTGTAGCTACCGCGCCGTTGGGCCTTGAGCTATTTATCTGTATAGTGTTTGTTTGGTGTTGCAATAGAATGTTAAATCTTCATAAAAAAAAGATTGTTGTGATGAGAGACTATTGCCGGTTGAATGTTTCAGATGCAATATCTATACTGTATTTAAGTTGTCGCCACGCTGTTCATATAATAAATAATTGAAGTCTAATTGTCTTTGCCTTGTCCTTTATCTGATATCAAGATGTGGACTTCATTTTGAATGTCTTAAGACAAATATTCAACCACAGTGAATTCCCCCAGTGTTAATTTAATCAATGTGTGACTCTGAGAGTCTACACATAGGGAATAGGGAAATGGCTCAGGATGCGACACATTGTGAGCTTGAAGATTTGTATACATTTGAAAACTTAAAATGGGACATAGTGCATAACAAGTACTTTCTACTTTTGGTATTATAAGTACATTTTGATACCAATACAAATACAATGCACTTTGACTCAAGTCATTTTTTTATTCCGGACTTTCACTTGTAACAGAGTATTTCTACATTGCAGTATTGATACTATTACTTTTACTTAACTAAAACATTTGAGCACAGAATCCCAGCTTGATTATTACATTTCAACCACTAGATGGAGGCGTGCACATGCTTAACTCAATCTGTGATTTGCACTGCCATTGCTGGTGATGTGTCCATCCATATGTTCCAGAACAAGCACATTTGTTTGTTCCTTGGCAGCTGTCGACCATGATGATTGTGAAGTTTGATCATTTATATGTTTGAATTCATGAAATATAATGGTGTTCATCTGCCATGGGCTTTTTACCCCATCACAAAAGAATATAGCTGTGAGCATGTGTGAATGAGCACATTTTCAGTTAGGTCCTGGCTATGTGCCTGAAGCTAAGACAAAAGACAGCACTAAAAGATAAATTATGGGCGTAGGGGGCATTACAAGAGAAGCCACCAGTACTTTTCAAGATATATGTTCATGACTTAAAGATTCCTGGACCCAGTGTTGCACTGTTTGCCCTACACTATCTGAGAGAGGCGCATTTAACCTGTCAGTCCGGGAAGTGTAAATCAGACTAAACAGCACTGCGGCCTGACCAGTCAGTCAGTCAGTCAGTCAGTCAGTCAGTCAGTCAGTCATGTTTACATCCACCCCAGAGTACAGTCCCTGTTCTCGTCTTCCAGAGATCCATCTCTGTGCCAATCTCATGACCTGTCTACCCCTGCATCACTAATCTAATGAGAGAGACAGACAGACAGACAGACAGACAGACAGACAGACAGACAGACAGACAGACAGACAGACAGACAGACAGACAGACAGACGTGTGTGTGCGTGTGCGTGTGTGTGGGATCTGGGGATCTCTACAAATTACAACAGCCATCAGACATAAATCAGCTAGGCGTGTGGCAACCAAAGATTGTTGTTAGTGTCACTGTCTTCAGGCGTAAGCTACTGCGCAGTGCAGTGGCTGAATGGCTGAATGGCTGACGGGTCCTTCTGATGCCCCCCACCGCTACCACCACCATCCGAAAATAGCTGATATACAAGTTCACAATGTGTTGCGCTGCCACGAGTTGTGACCTTGTAGATCTGCTATTCTCGGTATGTGACACAGCGAGCGACCAAGGATAAATCAGGCATGACCCTTCTTCACGACGACCCGTGCATTTGATCGGTGCACCACTCAAATGTCATAAATTGAATGGACTTTAATGCAAAAAGGCACATTAATGTAGGCACAGATAGGAGGGGCCAATCCTCCCTCTTGGTTTATCTGTTGAGGCAAATTGGACGGCCTATCTCGCTGCAGCAGCACAACAGTCATAATTCTTACACCTGGCAGCTCATATTCAGCCAACCTAATGGATATGGAGTTTTTACATTCATCCTCTCCTTAACTCTCAGCTTCATCTGAATTTAATTATTTTAGGCAAGTTAGTATTGGCTACGGCTCCTCTAAGTGTCTCTGAGTGTTTTGTTGATTTCATAAGCAGTGGATATACTGGACAAATGGATAATGGATAGGCTGGCTGAGGAGAGAGAGAGAGAGAGACTTGACAGAGAGTGGAAAAACAAGACGAGACAGAAGACAGAGAAAGTCACATAAACAGGTAGGAGAGAGAGAGGGGGGGGGGGGGAAGAGAAAGAGAGAGAAAGAGAGAGAGAGAGAAATAGAGAGAGAGAGAGAGAGAGAGAGAGAGAGAGAGAGAGAGAGAGAGAGAGAGAGAGAGAGAGAGAGAGAGAGGTGGCACTGCAGGGCAAAACAAAACAAGACAGAAGAGATAGTCACATAAACAGATATATAGCTAGATAAACCGACAGAGAGCCGGGCCGAGATACAGATAGACAGATGGAAAAGGCTGAAAGTGGAGAAATATTCAATGAGCTGAGAGAGAGAGAGTGCCATCTGTTCTGGATAAAGTCACTCCTGTCCATGTGAGGCCTTCTTGGTAAAGACAATTACAGGAGGAGGAATGGATCCTACAGTAATTGCTGCCTGGTTGCCAGAGATTGGAACCATCCTGTCTGTGATGCCAGTCCTCCTCCTCCTCCTCCACAGTCCTGAATGGCCAGGTTCTGTTCTGACGGTTGCCATGCTGCGTATGTGAAGGGCAGTGGTGTAAAGTACATGTACTCAAGTACACGTTGTGAGCTTGTAGATCTGCTATTTTCAAACATTTTTTCTTACTTTCTGTACTTTAAAAGCATATTTTGATTCCAATACTTTTGTACTTTTACTCAAGTAGCAATTTGAACACAGGCCTTTTAGATGTAACAGAGTATTTTTATATTGAGGTATTTCTACTTTTACTTAAGTAAAATATCTGAGTACCTCTTCCACCACTGGTGAAGCAGCCGTACAGGTGGAACTAACGCTATAGATTTTGGCATCAGTCAGTTGATGTCAAAATGCCTGCCACGGCCAGCAGACGGTTATACTGCCCCCCGGGGTATTCCCCAATACTTCACAGAGCGGTGGCCTGTCACCGCCACGCCAAATATGGAGCTCATTTGTGGAATACGGTGTCGCCCTCCCCATCGCGGTGGAGTGGGATGCGGGGATGTCCCCTCTGTGTCTGCGATCAAAGCCTGCAGAGAGAACTCAAGCACATTTCTCGGTGTCACTCGGTGATAACCCTCACTTCTCCTGCCAGGGAGAATTCCCCTCATATTTCACAGGCAAACTCCGGGCCGGGCGCTCACAGCTCACGTGTCCCGACCGGCTGTACCGACCGGTTCACATGAAATATAACGACCTGTTCTGCACCTTTCCTTTCCAACCACAGGTAGACTTTTTTTTGACTAGAATTAACAACTTTCAACCTGGTATCCCTATTTTTGGACATGTCATTAGGCAAAAGAAAATGTCAAAGATTGTCAGAAATTGTTCAGAAACCTGCCTACTGTACCATTGACATCATTGCTGGAGATTACATGCCAATGTAAACCACAGCCTTTGTCTTTCCTGTCATGTTAGCATGCTGAAATAGAAGACATTGTTCATTGTCAATGAAAATCTTAGTTTGAAATCTTGTTTGAAATGACAACCGATGATGTGATTAGTATTTCTGAACTGTCCATAGGCCACATCTGAGATGCAGAGGGAGTAGACATCTTATAATGAGCATTAGGGCATTGGTTCTCAAAGTGGGGTCCGGGGACCCCCAGGGGTCCTTGAGAGAGTTCCAGGGGGTCCCCAGCTAAATGATAGTTAGGAACCAAATGGACCCTTATGGGTCTGTAACTCTGAGAGTGTACAAATGGAACCAAATGGACCCGTTGGGTCCATTTGGTTCCATTTGTACACTCTGAGTTAGATTAACATTGATTTTACGATATGAATTGGAGTCCCAGAGATGTAAATGCCATTAAATGGGGGTCCGTAGTCCTAATGCATGTCAAACTGGGGGTCCTTGAAATTAAAATGGTTGAAAATCACTGCTAGAGCCGTAAAATTCTTCTCTTATGGGGGTCCTTGGCATATCTTTTCAAATGGGGGTCCGCGGGCTAATAAGTGTCAATTTGGGGGTCCTTGAGATGAAAAAGTTTGAGAACCACTGCATTAGGGAACACGTACAGTATATGAGCATATATGGTTGAAAATAGATGAAGTGCTTTAAGTGGTTAATGAAGAACAACCTTCACCACGCTGATAAACTTTCAAAACGACAAACCAGAACAAAGACTTAGAATAACAACACGCCTCACAGTCAACTAATTAGACCTGCATCATCATCTTCTTCCTTTTCTAGCTACTACTTTTTCTTAATAATGTAAAACCTGTCTGCCACAGAAAAATAGCTCCTTGATTGAGTTATTTTTCATGGAAACAGTGGAAATGTGGGAAGCTACAGTATGTTGTTGTTTTAATTAGTAATGATTAATGAGTGCTGCAACTGTTTTTCCAACAAGGTCTTGATCTCAGGCTGTCATGTTAGTTATACTCATTGACTCTTAATTACCCAAACGAATAAAGTCCAATTTTTGCTGAGCTCACACAGAGACACAATAGTTTTTTTTAATGAAGACCATATCTATATTGAATTATACCTCGATTACCTTCATAATACATAGAATTGCTACAGTATAATCCTTCATAAGACCTCATGATGTCATCAAGTCTTATGAACATTATGCGGCTAATGACATGCCATAACATTTTATGACAGCCGTCACGGCTCATTATCTGCTTAAGTAAGGATGTATTTACCTACAGTATAATGGGTTTGTACTTTGTAGACAGCTATACTATGTTTTGAACCGATTTTAATGCATTGCAAATAGACCTTGTTCGCTTGAAGTAAAGTGGGAACTCTTCGGCCAATAAATAACTTTATACAAAATTATATCCACTCATTATTCAACTCAAAATGATTTATCCACAGCCACGTTCTCATATGGGGGTCAATCCCCCTTTAAAACCTGCACTGTTTGTTACTGACCTTTATCTCCTAGGTGGACTCAAGGAAGTTTTTGAAAGGAAAGGACAGAGTCCGTCCGTTCTCTAGATATATGACGTGACACTCACGGGTGGCAAAATCGCACCGGAAGTTCGATGAATAACATTGCAGTGGATGGAGCCGGCTGGAGCAGCTCATGAACAAACATTATTTGTGAATGATTGAGACCATTGTGAAATAATCGCTTCAGGAAAATAAAAGAAAACATATCACACATTTTTTTCTGCTGTCTTGTTTTTCCATTTACACTCTACATCATTTTATGTAGGTATCCAAAGAGCAGAGAGAGAGTAATCTCTCATAGAACAAACAGCAGAGGTCGCTGTTTTTCATTTTCAGTTGGGTCTGGCTACGCGAGACTACAGAGAGAGTAAAATTCTCACTGGGCAGCTCCCAACTCCCAGGTGTTCATAGATTGATTGACAGGCATTGATTGACAGCTGTCTGCCAATCAATCAGTCAACACCTAATCACAGCTAATACATTTTCAGTAGGAGTTTATGTAATTTCAGTAGGAGAGTAGGAGTTTCACAAGCAACAAAGTAAGTTGTCCTATTGGTAATTGTGTTATGGAAATGTTTGTAAATACATATGAAATTAATTTAAAGGACTGACCTGCAGTGGCAACTATAAGCACATTTACTAAGGTCAATTCATTGTTTTTTAATATTAAAAAGAAAAAAAAACAATAGGACAACTTACTTTGTTGCTTGTGAAACTCCTACTCTCCTACTGAAATTACATAAACTCCTACTGAAAATGTATTAGCTGTGATTAGGTGTTGACTGATTGATTGGCAGACAGCTGTCAATCAATGCCTGTCAATCAATCTATGAACACCTGGGAGTTGGGAGCTGCCCAGTGAGAATTTTACTCTCTCTGTAGTCTCGCGTAGCCAGACCCAACTGAAAATGAAAAACAGCGACCTCTGCTGTTTGTTCTATGAGAGATTACTCTCTCTCTGCTCTTTGGATACCTACATAAAATGATGTAGAGTGTAAATGGAAAAACAAGACAGCAGGAAGAAATGTGTGATATGTTTTCTTTTATTTTCCTGAAGCGATTATTTCACAATGGTCTCAATCATTCACAAATAATGTTTGTTCATGAGCTGCTCCAGCCGGCTCCATCCACTGCAATGTTATTCATCGAACTTCCGGTGCGATTTTGCCACCCGTGAGTGTCACGTCATATATCTAGAGAACGGATGTAGTATGTCCTTTCCTTTCAAAAACTTCCTTGGGTGGACTCAGGTGCACTTGCACATGGACTACTAGGATGTATGCATTGCCTGAACTTTGCCTGATGCCTGTCGAGGAAAACTGTTGATAGACTACATACTGTAGTGCAGAGGTCTTCGACTTTTTTTCAGGCCAAGGACCCCAGCAGGCAGAGAGCAGGGACCCCACTACATGTTGTATAACATTGTGTTGCAGATTCAACTTTTTCATCAATTTCATAGTAGACCTGTTTGACAGCACTGTCATCAGTGTTGGATTCATGCTGATGTGTATTTTCAGAAATGTAATCACTTAAACCTTCAATAGCCTACCTAGTAAACTTGACCTTTATTGGCTCTGTGCTTGGTCATCTCTTTTTTCTCTCCACACCAAACCTCTTTGCCGAAAATAGCCGATCTACAAGCTCACGCCTCGCAGCACGAGATGATGGGATGGTATAGGGTACAAAAAATGTATCCTATCACACAAAGATTTGGCGGCCCCCCTGTAGTAACTCTGAGGACCCCCTAGGGGTCCCGTACAGCCTGTTGAAGACCCCTGCTGTAGTGTATATTCACTCATAGACTCTCCAGATACTAACTGTTGAAGGTTTATAATTGACAGAACGTATACAGTATATATCCATTCTCATATTCTCATATCTAGTCTCTTACCTGTTAGCTCTTGTGTTTCATTGCTGAAGCTGCTATGACACCTGCATTTCTGTCCAGGGATTAATAAAGGCTTATCTGATCTTATACTACACTACACCAACCTAAACACATTGCTTTACCTAAAGCAGCCAATGAGCTGAATGAGATGCCGTGTCATTAGGGGTGTGCCGATATATCGTCCCGCGATATATCGCGATACGTTTTCGCGACGATATGTATCGTTTTTGAATTTTTTTTTTTTTTTTTTTTACACAATCATAATAATCAGGCATGCAAACGGCCCCGAAGTGAAAAGAGTGACAACATGTTTTTTTTTCGGGTCAGGTGTCATACTATTTGGATTCAAAACGGCTATTGTAGCTGAAAAGCTACAAGTTTGCATGTCTGAATAATGCAAAAACAGAATTATTTGTTTGCATTTTCTTTTTTTCTCCTCCATATATTTTCATAATAAAAAAGTGCGTATCATATCGTATCGAAATCGTATCGAAGTTGTGAGCCAAATATCGTATCGTATCGTTTCGTGAAATGAGTGTATCGGCACACCCCTACGTGTCATAAACAAACACTCTATCCATCATAGTTACTGAAAGCACCATGACGTTCATAAGACATTGTAACCTTTTATGCGAAAAGGAGGGAACGATTATTAACAATTTTGATACCAGACCTTATAAAGTAGATTAGTATAGTCACATTTCAACTTTTCCAACGTTATGGCTTCATACTGCAGGCATAATGGTAGCCATAATGCATTATAGATACGGACATGGAAAGCGTTTTAGCTTCACCTCTCTGAACTGTTTGTTTTGCAGGGAGATTTCAGATATAATGTCACAACTCCTCTGATATAAGCACAGATATACCTAGCGGTGATGACCTGTGAAAACACAGGTTATCAAGCACGCACGAGCGCACGCGCACGCACACGCACACGCACACGCAGGCACACGCACACGCACACACACAAAGCTTTTAAAGCTGTGCTGCAATACTAATGTTGCTACCGCTGCTGTTGTTTCTACAGTTGCTGCATTCACACTACAGATATAGACAGTGTGAGCTGTGGGTCTGCACTGGACCACGAGTCAGGGAGAAGGCAGCGCTGCAAAGATCCAGTTCAACCAGGCCCTGCACGCTTTCTCCATCCTAATGGGCATGATAAATGTGCCATCTTTCACTGACATCTCCCAACACACACACATTTTACTATAATAGGCTACTTCATAGGGCTTGTATCACACACACACACACACACACACACACACACACACACACACACACACACACACACACACACACACACACACACACACACACACACACACACACACACACACACACACACACACACAGTCTTCAATTTAACAAGTAATTGAATTATTCTATTTAGTCATTATTTCTATCTTTATATTTCAAATGAATATTTAATTCCCTACGGGCTGAAATGGTTACACTTGATTCAAATGTGTTATTTATATAGGCTATTATGTATTTATGTATTTTAGATTTAGTGCTCTTCGGGGACCGGAACAGTACGTTCCCCCAGTCCCCCCCCCCCATCAAATTACACTTCCATCAAATGAATTCAAGATTACGTTGCTTGTTAAAGGCAGTTTTATGTTTCTTTGGTCCACTTCCCGTAGAAACTCTAAAGATAGTTTGACATTTGACTCCATATGGTATAGCCACAGCCAGTGTGAGTAACAGCACACCAGTCAACACACCAGTCAGCCAGTAGATGGCGCACTACACCTCCCCCTCCACATGACAACACCTCTGCTGTTGCTGCTGCTGCTGGCCTGGAAGCACTCAAGTGGTTACCACCAGTCCAGTTCATTGCACAACCTGCATATTTCGTGGTTGAGTGGAGCCAGGCCAGACCAGACCAGACAGACAGAGACTCAGTCATGTCAAGTGATTAATATTTCGTGGTAGATTGATGCATTAATTCACTTTGCAGCTAGGCTATTAAAACTCAGCCATTATTCCACACTGACTGACAGCCCCTGAAACTCCTGTTCACTGGACACACTAGCCTACTAGAGCCATGGAACCTGTCAAATGTTTTAATGATTTCTTTGGGGGAAAAGTGATACTCTTATTCTGCACATTTCTAAAAGCCACATGCACTGCTACTATAAGTTATGCACTTTCAGCACATGATAATGATGATATCGGCTGCTCAATAATTGTCTCTCACCTGCACAAGAGACTGCTGTGATTCCACAGTATGTCTGCTGCAAAGGTTTCTCTGCTTGCACAAGAAGCATTTCTGCCTCATTCATTTCTATTCTGACCATGCACCATATATATACTTTACTCTCTATCTGACATTGTACCTGCTTCGTGTTATCTTTCCTTTGTTTCTCTATTCTTCACCTTCAGAACTCTTTTCTGGAAACTTCAAAAAACATTGAAAGCTTGTAAAAAGAAAAATCACTCACTCTTACTTACTCCTGTAAAGTGCTGAAGTTGTTGAAAGGCATGTGTAAGTCAAGAAAGCACCTGTAGACATTTTATCATACAGAAGTCTACAGGATAATGTACAGCATTTGCATGATATGTATATTTACATGTAAAACAATATATAATTTAAAACTACTTCTCAGCTCTGTCAGTCAGACATTAGTCCTCAACACACTGTTGAGTGTTAACCTAAACACATTTTTATTAAATTGCCAATTCGCCTCACGCCCCAGCAGTGTCCCCCAGGGGCCCCTTCAGTAGATAAGAGCCCCTGGGCACTGGTCCCATTGGCCCCGGTCCATAATCTGTCCATGGTACCACGGCGTATAGCTAAATTAGCCTATAGTGATCATGCACAAAATGGCAATGGATCACACAGCAGACAGTATCTGAATGATGGATGCTTCTCCTGGATGCTGCGGTACAGAATGCAGAATAGCTGTGATGGGGGAGACAAGAGGATGAATCATGTATACCTGTTCAGCTTCAAATTCCCTGCATTTCATTGTCCACAGAAGTTAGGGGACACCAATTGTCTGGGGGATTTAGTCACGTCGCGTTGAGAGTTTGTAGATAAGAAAAAAGTATCTCAAAATGTTTTGTTCCAGGGACCCCCAGAAGCAAAGAATAGAGTTAAAAATGTTCGCTTTAAAAATGTTCGCTTTAAACAATATATACAGTATATTCAAAGATTTGCACACATTTTCACGATTTTTCAAAAATAGCAGATCTACAAGCTCGTAGCGCTATGAGCTTGTATATCTGCTATTTTTGAATAGCCAAAGTGTAAAAGAATGCGTTTTTAGCGCAAATGAAAAAGTGACACAGATGCGTTCCATGTCCTAATGGGTTAATCAAATGTAACTTTTCCAAATTGATTACATTTGGTCAAAACATCAGTAATCTGTGGGCTGGGACTTTTGGGTTGAGCGTGAATGTAAAACGCTAGAGCTTGTATGTAATAAATGAACCGGCATAGAATGTATGTAATAAATCAATGGGTTGAGCTTGTATGTATAGAATAAAGTGGTTGGCCATAACTAAGGTCACGGGAGGTGAGTCTCTGTTGGCAGAGAGGGTCCATTCAAATGAGTTTCAAATGAAGCTGAGTCGGAGAGCATCAGAATTCTGAACACACCCCGAGGAGAATAAGAATAGGAAGATACGAAAGTATGCCACTGAAAGCAACGTGAATTACCCACACTTTAACTAGAACCTTGCTTGAATTTTAAGTGAGAGCGCATAAATATAGTTGGTTGCGTTGAATAAAATGTTTCAAAACTCCACATGGGAGAGAAGTATGGATCGACATTTCTTAACCACTGTCAACCCAGTATTGTGTGAGCCATGTCATTATAGGCAAAAAGAGTCATTTGTTTTCAAAAATAGGATATCTGCAAGCTCACAACACATTGTAATGTGACGTGTTGATGACTTATAGATTGGCTATTTTCACTATGCAACAGTCATACAACAAAGTATGATTCAAGCATAAAGGAGTAGCTAGTTCACGCAAAAAAAAACAAATTTTCTATCAATTACACACCCCATGAAGCCTTGAATTCATGGAGATTTTTTTTGTTTTTGTCGCATTCCTAAGCCAATGATTTCATTACCGCCGGAGAGAAGCTAATGTCTCCGCAAATACAGTACACCCGGTCATCAAATTATTGACTCAGGAATGTGACAAAAACAAAACAATCTCAATGAATACAAGGCTTCATAGGGTGTGTAATTGATAGAACATTTTTTTGGGGGGGTGAACTATCCCTTTAAGTGGTTAAAGTGAACGGGAGAACGGCTGCTGCAGAGCTGTCGCCAAAAGCAAGACTTTAAAACTCAATTTACTTTCAGCAAAGCGGGTTTCAATAAAGTGCGGTCACACAGTCACACCGGCTCCCCCCTAGTTCCCCCAAGAAGTAGGGTATGTAGCATGGAGGGCGGATCATGCAACCACACAGACACAGTCAGACAGCAACACTGTTTTTTTTTTTCTCCCCCCGCTAGCTGCCCCCCCCCCCTTGTCTGGTCCGGTCAACCAGAATGGCCGTCCATCAACTCTGTGAAGGGCATGCACGGGCCAATGCTCCGCAGGGACTGTGCTGTACGCTGTCTCTCTGACCGCAACAGCTGCAGACAAAGCCTCAGTGTACGGTCCGTGCTTATAACTCAACACCCAGGCTGGGGTACAGAAGCACAGGATAGGAGGAGGAGGAGGAGGAGGACAGTGGTGGAATTGGAAGTCTGGAATTCAAAATGTACTTGAGTTAAAGTGCAAAAGTATTGGTATGGTAAAATGTTTGAAAATAGCAGATCTACAAGCTCACAACGCGTCGCGATGCGACGCGTTGTGAGCTTGTAGATAGGCTATTTTCAAATAGCCTAGGTATATAAAATAGGGCTAAAGTGGTTAATGTATGTTTTATAATGTAATATCTGCAAAGTAACTAGCAACTAAAGTTTTCAAATAATTGTAGTGGAGTAAAAGTACAATATTTGTCTCCGAGGTGTAGTGGAGTGGAGTAGAAGTAAAAGTACTGAAAATTGGAAATACTCCAGTAAAGTAAAAGTACCTCAAAATTGTACTTAAGCACAGTACTTGTACTTGCACATGTACTTAGTTACTTTACACCACTGGGATAGGAGGAGGAGGAGGAGGAGAAGGACAACAGTGGGGATGTAGGCCTCCCTCGCCTCACACATGCTGCACGAGGAGAAGAAAAATGACCAGTGGAAATGGGACTATAATGGCGCCCACAGGAATTCGGGCTTCGGGCCGGAAACGCCGGCGCAAGTCATTCCGCTGGTCCTTGGAGAGGAGAGCACACACTTTACACAAGGAAGGAGTCTTGGAGAGTTGTGGTGGCGGGGAGGGAGGGAGGGGAGGGAGGGAGCAGTGTGGGAGGAAGAATGAGGGATAGGGACGAGGGAGGGAAGAAGCAGGGGTGTAAAAATGATGATGAATGTCTGGTTTCACAAGTTTTCAAATGTATAAAAATCTTTTGAAAATAGCAGATCTACAAGCTCAGTGCGTCGCATCGGCTATTTTCAAATGGTCAAAATGTATATACGGCTGAAGTGATTAATGTATGCTTTGTAATATAATCAAAATCTACAAAGTAACTAAAGTTTTCAAATAGGTGTAATGGAATAAAAGTGGGCTCCAAGGGCAGTAAAGTAAAAACACCTGAAAACTGTGCTTAAGTACAGTACTTAAAGTAAATGTACTTGGTTTCTTTCCACCACTGATGGGGACGAGGGATGGGGAAGAAGAGAAGGAAGGATGTGGAGGGAGAGAAAGGAGAGGAGGTGAAGGACGGGGGGGTAGGGTAGTTCCGCCCGTTTCCTGTAAACGTGACACTTTATCTATCAGCGTTGGTCTGATGGGATGTAGTGCAACACAGTACACTGCTTCCATCACAAAGTGGTGAAGCGGATGAAAATGTCTGTGTCGATGTGTGTGTGTGTGTGTGTGTGTGTGTGTGTGTGTGTGTGTGTGTGTGTGTGTGTGTGTGTGTGTGTGTGTGTGTGTGTGTGTGTGTGTGTGTGTGTGTGTGTATCAGTCTGTCCTTTTTCCTGTGTGTAATGGAGCAGGGAGGGAGGGAGGCGGGGGGGCTCCCAGGAAGATCAGGTGCCTATCACACTGAGACTGGTATCTGACAAGGTGAGTATAGAATGCGGGGTTGGGCTAGCTGCCATATCAGCTGCTGCTCCCCCGCGTCGTATAAAAGGATGAATCACAACATTAACCATCACTGATGCAGCACTATATTGCTTTGTGAAAAGCAGACCATGGCAAAAATAAGTATTTAAAAACATTTTACTCAGCAGTTTCTAGCAGTGACAACCACCTACAGCTGTGCTACAGATGTGCCATCATAATTCATGGCACGGCGACATATCTTTCACTGTTACCGCTGGTGTCCATCATGGCCGACGGCCGTAGGCTACTGTATGGTGCAACACTGGTGCAAGACAGCAGAGCGGGAAGCTGCCATGCACTTGCCCTTGACTCCAAGGGCAGAGGGACCCTCCCCTCATTATGTTGGCTGGACTGAAAATGAATCAGCAACATTATTCGTGGTGCCTGGCGTGACAAATTAATGACTAATGAAGGATGTCAGACTTCATGTGTTCCGTCGTAGCGATCTAAGTGCTGTGGAATCCATGGTTCTTGACAATCTCGTTGATTACGCCGGGGGGGTAGTTACTCATTCTTTTCATCAGCCAAAGAATTCGCTCAGGGGCCCCCCCTGAGCGAATTCAATAGCAAGGCATTCCAGATTATTATGGTCATCTTGTGATTGTTATTTCAGCAGGGTTTTCCAAATGAAACACCTATATTTTGACACTGCACTGCCACATTATTCGCCGAGCTATTTGTGGTGCAATTACTGTTGCTACACATTGGGTTTGATACTGATTAGAAGCTGGATCCAGTGGACTCTGCAATCGCTGTCTAACCTAGGAGGTCATTCCCACATCTGCCAGAACATCAATTCCTCACCGCTTATTGGAAGAAGCATGGCAGCGTCTGCTCCAGCAGAGAGCCAAATAGTCAATAGATGCCTTAATCACAGATATAGTGCCTTTTCTTCACAACCAATTCTTCTCTACAAAATGACCCCTCGCGGGAATGCAGCCCACGTATAGAAGAATCTTGCGACTAGTACTAGAGCAATTGACATGCAAATGGAAATTGAACCGCAACCTCAATCTGTCAAAACATGGCAAAGTCTCAACATTCCTAAAGGGCTTGATATACTCTGTTTGCGCGCGCAGTGACACGCACCGAAAATAACAGATCTACAAGCTCGCAACGCGTCTGCACTGCGACGTGTTGTGAGCTTGTAGATCAGCTATTTTCGGAGTGCGACACCGGCACGCAACCAAGTATGTATCAGGCTTGTGTTGAGTTGTGTTTGAAAACACTCGCCGGGGGCTGTGGGGATTTTGGGGGCGGGGGTGGTGGAGGTGCTGTCTCCTTTCTCAAACAAGTAGCACATTCACACCCGGAGCTGACATTTGTTTCTATCACCTGTTCTTTTTTCCAAACGTCAGACAGAAGTTCATCCCCCCTGCTGGGAATCCCCAACGAACCAGATCACGTAGAATGTGCTCTGTGGAGCACATTCAACTTCCAAGTTTGTACTTCATGCATCTTTCAGCGAAAGAAATAAAACATTTAAAAAGGGTTAACTTCTACCCAGCCTTTTGTGATCTTCTGTGTCATTTGCTGTCCCTGCACATCGGTGCTGCTGTGGTGGCAGCACAGCGGTTCGCAGTCCACTGTCCACTGGGAAAATGTAAAGCACCCCTCACAACCCCCATGCCTGCCTTTTCCCCTTTTGCCTGCCACAGCTTCATGGCCTGAGGCTATCGTCACTCTCTAGCTCTGACAGCCCAGCACTACCAGACCCAGGGATGCAACAGCCAGGAGGTGTTTAAGGGCCCCGTGCACAATATCCACCTGTCTATGCAAGACCCCTGGGGTGGGATTACCCTCTATGCAGAGGGCCAACTCTACTGGGCTGACTGATGCCTGCACTCCCTACTTTAGCCCATTAAGACCGGGAACGCGTCAGTGTCATTTTAAGATTTCTTTGGATATTCAAAAATAGCAGATCTATAAGCTCGTAGCGTGGCACCGAGTGTCACGCTATGAGCTTGTAGATCTGCAATTTTTTGGAAAATCGTGAAAATTTGTGTTTTTTAATTTTGAACTCCGATCTGTGCTTCTGGGGGTCCCTGGAACAACATTGATTGATTGAAACCTTTATTTATTCTCGAAAAGAGCATTGAGGTTCACCCTCATTTGCAATGCTGTCATACATATTTTTAGATGGGGGGTCCGTGGCCAAATACATATAATTTTGGAGGTCCTTGACATAGACAAGTTGGAGCACCACTGATATAGCAACATATTGTTAGGATTTAGAAAACATTTTTAGATATGTATTTGGCTGCGGACCCCCATCTCAAAATGTTTTGTTCCAGGGACCCCCAGAAGCAAAGATTTGAGTTACAAATGTTCGCTTTAGAAATATATATATTCAAAGATTTGCACAAATGTTCACGATTTTTGAAAAATAGCAGATCTACGAGCTCATAGCGCGGCACTCAGTGTCGCGCTATGAGCTTGTATATCTGCTATTTTTTGAATAGCCAAAGAAAACTAAAAATGACACAGATGCATTCCCGGTCTTAATGGATTAAAAGAAAATAACTTTGTGGAGTCGGACTTCTGCAAGTGTACCAAGCCCTTCGTCATCCCCACCACCACCAAGACTTTTGTTTCCCAGAGTCCCATAATGGTTATATGCGCTGGAACCGGGGGACACAACATGTTCAGCTCCAAATCACTGACCTCATTGTTAACAGCAACGGGGTTGTAATGGGGTGATTAGGGCCACTTCGCTTCATTCTCAATGCACACATCCATCTTACCAAACTGTTGACATTGCAATAACCTTGCCTTTCAGTAGGGCCATTCGGCAGTGTCTGCACCGCCGCAGGCAGTTAACCAGCGGACCGCCACCAAACAAGCACCCCCTTGATACTTTTTTGCACGCCTTTTTTATGAAATCCATAAATTCAGAGTATTTATGTTTGGAGCTGCGCTTTGGCACACATAATAGGGAATCGTGAAAAGTCTGTCTGGCAATACCTCAACCTTTGCTGACCAAAGGAAAACACACATTCTGGCCATTCAAGTGGCTGATGTCACACAATGGCCTTCACCGCATGGGTTAGTTCTTTCCATGGTCACCCGGCCTCGTATAACTTACTCAATGAAAATGTCACTCCGAGACATAAAACCCCCACAGTACAAGGAGTACAAACTGTGCCGTCTCCGTTTCGCCTTTATGCATTTGCAGGGTCAATCCTATAGAGAACTCGAGCACCCGAGCCAGCTGGGAAAGGTCTAAGGGGCGAACCTATCAGCGGGTTCTGACACCAGCCGTAAAGTGCAGTAATAAGCAATCAGGCTCCTTTGTGAAAGGCTAACTAAGCGATGCATATCGGCTGGTCACCTCCCGCCCACGTAGACACTGGAGGCGGTCACCTTTCTGACACACAGTTCAGTGGCTTTGCCTCGTGGACAGGGAGCCTCTGTAATGTTTCATAATCAACCTTACCCATCCAGGCGTGGAGAGCAGCTGGACCTGGCCTGATATTAGTATGCCAGTGGTGTTGCGCTGGTGACAGAAGCCGCAAGCCTGCCTGCTCTCACTGCATGGTGTCAAGATGGAGAATTTTTTACGTGACATATAGGGTGAAATGAAACATGCGAGAGCTAGCTCTCTCTCCCACACGCGCACCTGAGATTGGATTTTTCTCCAGAGAAAAGCACCGATTAAAATAACTGGTCAATGCACATATACCTCTACCTGTTTATATTTTTGGAATAGCTGTTTCAGACTAGCTTGTTTGCAGATGCATGCAAATGTTATTTGCCTGAGGGGGAATATTGCACAATATTGCTAAGCCAGCGTAGATGAAAATAAAAGAGTGCCAGTGCCAGAGGAGAGAGAATGTGTTATACAGCCTCTAACAGTGGCTTGTGAAAAGCGAGTGTGGGGGCCGCCAGTGTGCAGTTTGTCTGTAATCTGACAGGCAGTGATAAAAATCAACTTTGGCATTTGGATTGCCTTACCTGAAGCAGCTCTCCTTCCCTGCCTCGCTGACAGATGCTGCAATTAGCCAGATAGTCAAGAGATTGCTAACAGGGGACTTGGTTTGTTATGCTTGTTGCTCACTCACCCGTCTCTCCTTTTTTCAAACATATCGAACCAATATCTTATCTGGACACCCAATTTCCACCCGGGAATAGCCAATCACAGAAGCTGCTCGGGCAGAGACGGCCATTCTCACCCAAGGGGGGGGGGGGCGAGACGTGACACTAGAGCCGTTCTTTATCAAAGGCTCCACAGGTGAAGCAATTGATTGATTGTTTGTGTGCGTGCGTGCGTACGTGTGGGTGGGTTTGTATGTCTTTGTTCTAAATGCCAAAAAACGAAGTAGTTACTGCTTTGAAAAATCTTTGAAATAGGTCTATTGAAGATAAGAAGATATCTTACGAGAACAAACTTCCATCGCGAGAAGTTCTTTATTTAGGTTGTCAAATTGCTGTCGGTGTTTCAATGTCTTAATGGCAGTACACTTTATTTTTCAAATTAAAGCTATATTCCGACAGCAATCATTGCTATAAGGTCTTTGTTCAGTAATAGGGGTTTCCCCGTCTTTCCATCTCTTTAGTAAACAGAAAATACATTTTCAGGCGGGTCACCAATTTCATCTCACCAGGAGAGAGAACCACAAGATCATTTATCAGCATCAGTGTTCCAGTTTTGTCAGCAACTTTTTTGTCTCATCACTTCCAATTTCACGTGTTTATCCTGTATCCTGTATCCTGTATGAGTTCTCTCTCCTGATTGGATAAAATAGGTATCCCGAACTGAAAATGTATTTTCTGTATGATTTTCTATTAAATAAAGACCTGGAGAGACATGTAGAGACTCCTGTTACTGAACAAACACTCTATGCTGCGTGCAACTGGAATATAGAGCTATTTAACACTTTAAAAAAAGAAATCTCACTTAAACCCCGCTTTGATACTGTGTTAGGACAAAGCAAAGCAAAGCAAAGCAAAGCAAAGCAAAGCAAAAGCAAACACAAACACTTGCCTACTGCCCAAACTTTAATCACAACTTTAAATAACGTTTGTTCAAGTACTTAAAAACTACTTTGCCTGCACAAACACATTTCAATACATTTGTTAAGGCATTATGAGGCTATTATAAAACTCATTAGAAAGATTAGGTTTGTCTAATGTTTCTGAAGGCGTGATATCATCTTAAGTGAGTAATCTGAGCCAATTATCTTCTTCATTATGCAAAAATAGGTCCACTTAAATGTTTTCTTTAGCTATTATATATATCCGGGGACAAGTTGCTGGCCTTATGAGGCCTTTTAAAGCAATGCCCCACTTATTTTTTCCCCAGTACAACCGGAGTCGTCTACTACTGAACCCCACTGGACCAATAAGGGGTCAAGTACATTGCTTAAGGGCACCTTGAAGATCTGCATTGGAGGGTAGAGAGCTATGGCCAGTCAGGGAATACACCCCAACCACCCACTGTGCTTTACAGTGTGATTACCTAACACAATATTGATGCATGCAGTGTTTTTATTTAGAAATAAGGGGTTCCAATGTCCTCACTCACCCCTTTGAACATTGATCATTACTCTTTCTTACAGTTTCTACAAAACAATAATGTGAGAGTTCCTATGTCTAATGTGGAAGAAAAATAAAACTAAACAAAAGTACTGCACTCTTTGAAGTGGTTGCCTGAAAGTTATACTCAAATCATAATTATAACTGGGGATCTATTTTCTAGCAAATCATTTTTCACACTGACAATTGTTTTCCTCAGGCAACTATTGATTCTATGCGCTGGTAAATGTGCAATTTCACCATGCGATACCCCAGAAACCCACTGCGTTATATGTGGCACTTATAACTGTTTTCCAAAAGCAGGTAATATACATTTTCTACAGTATTGCCATTCACAAACATGCACACGCGCACGCACGCACGCACGCACACGCACACGCACACACACACACACACACACACACACACACACACACACACACGCACACACACACGCACACGCACGCGCAGGCAAACATTGCGATACAAAATTTTCAACCTGGCCATGTCATTATAGGCAATTTATTTCAAACATTTTCAAGAAATAGCAGATCTACAAGCTGCCATGTTCACTTTCACTTCAGTTGTAGATTGACTATTTTCGTGCAACACCATCCTATGACATAGTAGAACATAGGGCTTCAGTAGTTATAAGACTTTTTTTTTATGTGGAATATTACTGTAAATTCACAAGAAAATGTAACAGCACCAGCACAAGAACAAACTTGCCATTGTGCTCCCCACAAAGCCCCACTTTCAAGTTGATACAGTGAGTCTGAGCACGTTCCAAGCGCAGGGGGAAACACATTGGACCAGAAGGTTACCACAGTGGAAAGGCCTTTTCCTTTTTTTCCACCCCTGTTCTTGTTCATCCATTAAACCACTTAGACCGGGAAGGAATCTGTGTCATTTTAGATTTAGATTTCTTTGGCTATTCAAAAATAGCAGATATACAAGCTTGTAGCGCGATCTGCTATTTTTGGAAAAAAAACGTGAAAATATGTGCAAATCCTTGAGTATACATATTTTTTTTAAAGCAAACATTTGTAACTCAAATCTTTGCTTCTGGGGGATTCTACAAATGTCTTCTAAATCCTACAGTTTTTTGAAAAATGTATGTTTCTATATCAGTGGTTCTCAAACTTCTCCAAATGTTTTGTAATAGGGACCCCCAGAAGCAAAGATTTTAGTCAAAAAATGTCCCTTAAAAAAGAAGAATTTCAAATATTTGCAACATTTTGTATGATTTTTCAAAAATAGCAGAACTACAAGCTCATAGCGCGGCACTCGGTGCCGCGCTATGAGCTTGTAGATCTGATATTTTTGAATAGCCCAAAGAAATCTTAAAAATGACACACAGATGCTTTCCCGGTCTTAATGGATTAATGGTGAATTCATCGCTTGCCAAGTCTGGCTCTGGAACCCCCCAGATAGATAACAGGTAATGCTATCCACCTTGACATTTCCCCGGTAAAATGTAATCTGTGGAATTTAAGCTACAGTTCTCTACAGCCCACATAGGGCTTTTCCCCCCTGAAGACTGTCTTCTGCCCCATTTTTCCTGCTCTCCTTTATCCGTTTAAAACAAGAAAGGGAACATAAAAGGCCAGGATGGATGAGGCAATAACAGCATCCCAGCAACATGGTTTTCTACAGCCTGTTTTCTCCTTCTTTTTTTTTTAAACAATGTATCTTGTGGTATATCTTCATAGCCCCCCCCACCCACGCCATACTGCGTTTAACTTTCTTTCCATCTCACTTCAACATCATATTTATGTGTTTGTGTGTGTGAGAGAGGGGGGAGGGGGGGGGGGGGGGGGAGGATGGGGTTGGGTGCAAATAAAGCCAAAGCTTTGATTTCTGGACAGGATGGGGTCAGTGGCTCAGCGATGGTCATTATGGTCTGGTGTGGAAAACTGGGAATGGAAAGAAATAATGACTGGCGGTGCCTTTGCTATCGCACAGATTTTCCCATGTGTGTCGAGAGACGGGCGTCACACAGTCAGAGAGCCCAGCCATAGGGGTGTCGAGGACGAACAGCCAACCCGAAGTCACACAAACAAGGCAGAGAGGAACGAGTTCCACGCATTCCTCTGGTTTTTGTAATGCTGATGTTTGTCTGCGTGCAACTGCAGCTGTAGCTGTATGTCAGGCAAAGTATAGGCTACACACACACAAAAAATATTGGTTCTTCAGTGGTTCTTTGGGGTGGTTGAGGTCCTGTATACTGTAACACCACTGCTGACTGTACATAGAACCTGTTAAAGGGATAGTTCACCTCCAAAACAACTTTTTTCTATCAATTACTTACCCCATGGAGACTTGATTTCATGGATATTTTTTTGATTTTGTCAATAATTTGATGACCGGCAGCGGTTCCGGTAGGAGAAACAAAGAGTCTCCTTTGTATCTCCTATACCGAAACCGCTGCCAACCGGTCCGCTGGTCATCAAATTATTGGCTTAGGAATGCGACGAAAACAAACAAATATCCATGAATTCAAATCTCCATGGGGTGAGTAATCAATAGAAATAATGTCATTTTGGGGGTGAACTATCCCTTTAAGCCCCTGGTTCTTTAGAAGTTCTCTACTGGTTCTTAAGTTTAGTTTAATAGTGGTTGTGTGAAAAGGCTCGAACGGCCAAGGCTCCAAAGATCAGAGATGCATTTTTTTATTTCTTTCCCGCCCAACTCCTCCATCGAACTCCAGTGCAAAATTATTTACAAGATAGCAACAGTAATATTGGCCAAAAATCGAAAATAGAGATGAGATAAATAAATAAGCACTTCAGGCAAACACTAATAAACAAGACCCAACTGGATAAGAACTCTCTTCAGGCTATAACCTTGATCACACTAGGCCCTGTAGCTCTCCCTCAGGGAAGTTACCTGAGTTCCTGCCAACACTAAACTAACTTGTTTGCCCCTGCAGCATCCTTTAAATAGGGAGTGGATCTGGATCCTACCACAGGACCCAGAACCAATTAGCAACAATTCTTCCAAATACTTCCATAAATTCCCCACAGCATGAAAGTAACCTAAACATTCTTAAGGATGCGTTACCATTAAACAAGTATAACTCGGGGTGAAATCTCAATGACAATTTAAATAAATACTCATAAAGCATATATGACACACCCCTCCTCCACAGCACTTGGCACCTTCCCAATCAAGGGGATTGCCACCAGCAGTGACAGTGTCGGAGAGACAACAAGCAAACATCAGTGAACATTTCATTTTCAATACACAAGTTTAAACCTATTTGCAGTCCTTGCGTGTTATAGAAAGCAGTCAGATGTATGTGTATATAGAGTATAGGCTATAGAACCATTTGACAAAGGTTCTTCAGTATATGGCATGTTTAAAAGAGGTGCTAGTACCATGAGGTTCCCCTATGATCATGAGCCAAAGAAAAAACAATTGTGCTATTTAGAATGATTCGTTTTTATACACCGCATAATCCTAAGTGTCACTTTTTTTGTGTGTGTAAAAATATGGACACATTAAATTGACAGCCAGGATTGTGCAGGATTGAGAATGTAGGCAGTGCAGAGTTTAATTTAGTTTATTAGATTGCACGATAAAGTCCAGGACTGCATCGTGGTCCTTACTCGTCTTTTCTTTTAACTAAAAGTAAACAAAAACGAAAAACGATTGAAGAATCATGGGGGTAAAAAATAGAAAGACAGACTTTCCAAAAGTACAAAAGGACTTGTCAAAGCACTCACAGCAGGAGAAGGAGAAGAAAGCTGTCAGGCTCGAGTAGGCATCAGTATAGGGCACCATGCAGACCTCATGGCTGGTGGGGATTGGGTGGTGGTGCATGGGAACAGCGTTGCCATGTCTGCTTATTATAAGCGACTTTGGGCTTGTTTTTCCGTAAAGTTGCTTGTAAATATTGGTAGTTGCGGGATGTGTTTTTTTTGGGCTTGTTTCTAAAGTGTATAGTTGCTTATTTGGGCTGGTTTCCTAATGTCGTTTAAACCAGTGGTTCCCAAACATTTTCAATTCAAGAACCCCCAAAGTAATATGTATTTGTCTGTGGACCTGTGTTTGTCTTAAGACATTTTATGCCAGGGACCCCCATACAAGATTTGTGTTGCTAAAATGTCAAATTGTTTTCAAGATTTTTTTTTTAAATGGCAGATCTACAAGCTCCCAACGCGTCACATCGCGACGCGTTGTGAGCTTGTAGATCGGCTATTTTCAAAATAGTCAATGTATATGTTTAAAGGGCGCTCGCTTCTTTTGGGCTTGTTTCTCTCTCACAACCTGGCAACACTGCATGGGAGTGAGGGGCTGGGCCATGCAGCACCCCCCCAGACTCTTTGTTGGAATGGAAGAGATGGACAATACCACTACTGTGTGCTGGGGGCCAGGAGCCACGCGGGTCTCGGTTCCAGCAGAACTACAAAATCTAGACGCATTCACGCCCTCCCCCCCACCCCCCCCTCATAGCCCCTCTCTTTTTTTCCTATAATCTTTCTGCCTTTTGTCTGCCCCTTGCTTTCTCTCACACATTTCTCCTTTTTAATATTCCCCTTTTCCCCTCTGTCCACGCCACCCCCACCCCCCACCCCTTCCATTTCAGAGATCACACCTTCCACATCATTCATCACATTCCCTCGCCTCGCCATCACCATCCCTCGGCATTGCCCCCCCCATGTCATCGACCCATCATTCATCTGTCAATGTTAATGGTTAATGGTTCTCCACTACATCCTATACCGTAAGTGTTATGGATGTTATTGCACCTGTTAGGGTTAAAAGAATTTCTAGTAAACAAAAAGCACCGACTGTGGAGAGATGTGTATCTGTAAAAACCCAGAAATGCTGCAAAACAAAAAATCACACCCAGTGTGAAGTGGGCGGTGTGGTCACAGTGGTCATCACAGTGGGTGATTCACTTTAAAAAAAACATTAATGTGTGCACAGTCCTATTTATAGGACTGCACATGTGTCATGTGTTTCACTAGCCAATCACAGTCCTGAATAGAGTCAACCAGTGTACAATGGTGGCCAATCACGGTGCAGGGTTAGGGGGGTACAATGGTGGCCAATCACAGCGCAGGGTTGGGGGGGTGCAAGGGGTGGGGGTCCAAACCTCACATATAGGGGCGGTTGCACCGCCAAAAAACAGACTCAATATGACGTCTATGAAGTGAGTCTTTTCACATTTAACTTGCCATTGAGGAACTATGTAGACCAGTGGTTCTCAAACTTTTTCATGTCACGGACCCTCAAATTGACACATATTAGCCTGCGGACCATCATTTGAAAATATATGCTAAGGAGTAGGGACCCCCATAAGAGAAGATTTTTTACGGCTTTAGCAGTGATTCTCAACTATTTTAATTTCAAGGACCCCCAGTTTGACATGCATTAGGCTATGGACCCACATTTAATGGCATTTCCATGTCTGGGACCCCAATTTATATTGTAAAATCAATGTTAATTTAACTCAGAGAGTGTACAAATGGAACCAAACGGACCCATAATGGTCCATTTGGTTCCTAAGACTTTCTATCATTTAGCTGGGGACCCCCTGGAATTCACTTTGAGAACCACTGGTGTATGCACGTCATAAACAAACATATTAATAATCCACACATTTGCTACTGTTGATAGACTTGACAACAATCCCAGCAATAGGCCTATAACTTCAACCCTCAAACTTCTTTCCACCATCAAAATGCAATGAATTTGCTTTCTCTTATAATGATAATAATTAAAAACAAGCATCACTAATTCCATGTCAAACAAAAATGTATGTCATCTCTACAATCATATGAAAGTAACTTGGCAAACATGACGGACTAAAACCAAACAGGCTAATAAACAAACATTAATTCTCAGAGCAGAAACAGTGTGCATTTTAATTGGGTGTGTGGGGGTGGTAAGGGACCTGGACCAAAAAAGATTGAGAACCGTCCGCTGGCCTAAACATTGATTGCAGCAAAACTTCCATCCAAGTGTTACTGAATCTTAGTGCTGTTTTTGGCACTGTAGACCACACAATACTGTTAAACAGATCGGAAAACCAGGTTGGATTTTCTGACACGATCCTTAATTGGTTCAAACCTTATCTCCAACACAGGGATTATTCTGTCTCCATTGGCAACTACACAACTTACTGAAATACCATGATGTGGAGTTCCCCAAGGTTCAATACTTGGGCCTCTTCTATTCAACCTGTACAGTACATGCTCCCATTAGGCCAAATTGTTTAAAAAAACAAAACAAAATCACTTACCACAATTATTGAATGACTCTCACTGAATGATTATGGCCCCATAGATTCACTATGTCAGTGCATTGGATATAACTGGATGTGTCAAAATGTCCTTCAACGTAACAAATACAAAACTGACATAATTGTCTTTGTGCCAAGGAAGAAAGGCTGAAAGTTAGTGCTCATTGACTCCCTTTCTTTGAAGGCTAAAGGCCAAGCCAGAAGTATTGGTGTAATTGTAGGAAATTGCCCTTGATTATAGTCATTATGGATTCAGATCAAATATTTCATAGGCACATCAAGTCAATAAGAATGTCAGCCTATTATCATCTGAATGCAAGAATTAGAGGATTCGTGTCCAAACAAGACTTAGAAAAAAGTATTCATGACTTTATCCAGCAGGTTTGATTGCTGTAAAGGTCTTCTCTCAGATCTACCCAAGTAAGCTAGCTATCAGCCAGCTAAGGCTCATTTATAATGCAGCTGCTGGAGTAGAACTAAGAAAGCTGAAGTACAATTACACCTCAGATCTCTGGAATGACTTGAAAATGAAAGAATATTGGTTTAATTTCGCATTTTTAAAGCGTGGCGAGCAATCTCCTAGAAGATTGTTAGAGTGTGTCCGTCCAGTCTCTCTCTCCACAGCTAATCTTGCATGAAAACCACCAGAACGATCAGCACCATATTTCTTGTGCATTCTGCCAGTAGGCCAAGGATAATAAACCCCCTTATTATTCACATATTATTGTAAATTCATGAACCTCAGATCCACCAAACATCCGTCCCTCCATATTTGGGCAAGAATGACATCATCAATATCAATATGACATCATTAACATGACATCAGAGATCTACAGGGCAGCCACGCCGTTTATTATTACACCTCATCTTGTTTATTATTCTTTTATATGCCTTTATATCTTCTTGCCTATGACCTCTTCTGCCTTAATAGTAAAGCACCTTGATTTGTCTTTGTTTATGAAATGTGCCATAACTTTCCTTGCCTCACCAATGTACTCTATGTGAAAATTCAATCACCTCCACAGTAATTGCCAATATCAATTTTCAGACTGAAGACTCTCAGGCGCACAGGACGGACGCGGTTGCAGAGTGTGGTATAGCCAGGTAGTTTGATATCTGAAATAAGATGGGGGTCTGAGTCATTTCTCTGATGCTGATGTGTGGTGTGTGCACTATAGTGTCGGGTGTGCATTTCTCTCACAGGGACCACCCTGTCGGTTAATGCAGTGATTCTCAACCTTTTGAATTTAAAGGATTCTTACGGGTCCATTTCTGCATTTTGATCTGCGTTTGCCTGTTATCTCTCCTATGTGGTACCACATCAATACAGCATGGAATTGTGGACAGGATCGTTTCCAATGACTACAAAATATTCTAAGTCTTATTGGGTCTGAGAGTCTAAATCTCATCAAACGGTGGTCCATGGCTCAAATGCCTGGACCTCCATTTGCAGGGACGTGCACAGATAGACTCTAGGTGGTACTAGAGCTCCTGCCCTTTGCCCTCTTGACCAGAGGTGCCCTTTTTTTTAGTTTACAGCAGGGGTCTTCAACAGGGGGTCCGGGACCCCTAGGAGGTCCTCAGAGTTACTACAGGGGGTCCGCCAAATCTTTATGTGATATGATTTTTCTTTTTACCATAACCACTCGAAACCTAGCAACCCTTTTCTGAGGAGAACTTTAGCCAAAAATAGCAGATCTACAAGCCCACAACGCCTCGCGCTGCGAGGCGTTGTGGGCTTGTAGATCGGCTATTTTTGAAGAGGTATAGGTGTAGAGGGAAAAAAGAGCAGACCAAGTAAACAAAAAAAAGTATAATTTACTTGAGCACCTGCCCCTCAAAATGTCTGTGCACGCCACTGTCCATATGAAAAAGGTTGAAAACCACTGCATTAGGCCACGGACCCCATTCGATCTCTGGGTGACCTCAATCTACACATCCGCCAACCCGAAATTGAGAACCACTGGGTTAATGTACAATGCATTTAAATATTGTCTCGAAGCAAACAAGAATAAAGCCACCACTCCTTAATGAAACGTATAATTTACGAATGAGAACGATTTTAACGCGTCTACAGCCCCCATGAGATGATGTGTTGTGTTTGGTGTGCTTTCGAACACACACCATGTGCTAATGAAAAAAAGAGAAAGGATGCATAAAATGGTTCACATAAATGTGGGGGCAGCCATCTGTGGAATATGGCAGCCATTAAAGAAGCGGAGGGCATTTTTTATTGAACAAAGCCAGGGGAGCCCATGGAGACGTTCATATGCTGTGGCTTAATTTATTATTCTAACTTGGATACAAAACTTATAGCGGCAACTCTTGAGTATTATATGCAGTATTATGAAATATATATGGAAAGCACTCCCAAATAGCTATCGTGGGGAGGCAGAGACAGAGAGGACAGAGTGTGTGAGCTTTAAGGAGATCAATGACTTTCAGTATATATTCCATACTTGCAATGAAAAAAAAACAAGAAAAGGCTCATTTAATTGAGTCAGTAAAATGAATAGCTGTCGCAATATGCACACTATTGAGCTTTCTTTTCTCCCACTCAAGCCAGCTGGCGTGGCCATTTGTTTGAAATAAATCAATATTGGAAACGTAATAGAGACAACACGGTTGAATCCTCGAAGAGAGTTCACATTTAACCCATTTAGACCGGGAAAGAATCTGTGTCATTTTTAGATTTCTTTGGCTATTCAAAAATAGCAGATCTACAAGCTCATAGCGCTATGAGCTTGTAGATCTGCTATTTATTTTTTTTATCGTGGAAAATCTTTGAATATATGTTTTAAAACAAACATTTTTAACTCTGATCTGTGCTTCTGGGGGTCCCTGGAACAACATATTTTGAGATGGGGTCCTCAGCCAAATACATTTTTTGGGTGGTCCTTGACATGGAAAAGTTTGAGAACTACTGATATCATAGCAACATACGTTTTTCAGAAGACTGTTAGGATTTAGAAGACATTTGTAGAATCCCCCAGAAGTAAAGATTTGAGTTACAAATGTTTGCTTTAAAAAAAAATATATATACAAAGTTTTTCACAAAATGTCAAGATTTTTCAAAAATAGCAGATCTACAAGCTCTTAGCACGGCACTCGGTGCCGCGCTAAGAGCTTGTAGATCTGTTATTTTTTAATAGCCAAAGACATCTAAAAATGACAGAGATGCGTCCCCGAATTGAAAGGGTTAAACAGGCATATACGTTGTAATATTTCATATCTCCCTGGAAGAGCTTTGTGGAGCTGCTCCGTCACTGCCGAGCACCATCTGAATACAGCTGCGGGCAAATAGTTAGAGTTTGTTTTGATGAGAGAAGGGGGGGAGTCGGGGAGAAGAAAGAATAAAAGACACAAAAACAAAAAGTGAGTGTGGCAGGGGTTGAGAAGTGATTTATTGTGAGAGTCAAACTGCAGCTACATTCAGCTGCTTCACTTTGACGCATGTTCCTTTCATTGACATCAACAATGTATGACTGTTGATCAATACAGCTGTGTCGCACTCACACAAAAGGAGGCTTTTTAATTCTTTGGGGTGTTTTTTTGTACACTTTTATCCCCCGCGCCAAATGAAAGGCGTCTGTGTTCCCTTCCAGATGCCGATTTGTGCACGAATATTGCATTGAGTGCATCCTCAACACTGGCAGTCCTATATTTATGCGTCATTATCAGCTGTCGGTTAATAAAACATCAACTGATGCACAAACTTGGACGCATCATCAGTGTTGTTAACTAGAGTCACTGGGGAAACAGACACCCTCCTCCAGGCGACTCGACCGTGGGCTGATCAGACCCCGGCCTGTGTCCAAGTGGCATACTACTGCCCCCACTGTCTCTTGGGGGTAGTTAGAGACAGTGCTAATTAGGGGTTAGGGTTAGCCTGGCACTAGCCAGACCAACAACGCAGATCCACTCACACATGGTAGTTTGTCATGTGTGTGTCTCAAGTGAACTTGGCCTACTCACACTGCACAGCTGACCTCCAACAAACAGTAAGTTCAAAACTGAAGGCCAGGCGAGCAAACGGGTAAAAGATTCAAACACTCAAGTTAGTATGCATCACTACAGAATGCTACAATCCTTCAGTTCACATCGTCTCATTTGTATGTATTGAACTGATGTAGCCTCTCAGATGAAAACCCAGCCTTCCACCAGAGTATAATATCTCCTATCTGTGGGCTCCTCTCGGCACTGGGCCACACACACACACACACACACACACACACACACACACACACACACACACACACACACACACACACACACACACACACACACACACACACACACACACACACACACACACACACACACACACACACACACACACATTCTGACTGATGTTTGCGTACCGCTTACTCAGCTGTTAGCTGTACGACGAATGACTGTTGTACAAATATCTATTCGGACTCGAGGATGAACTGATTCAATTTTGGTGGTCAAAGGTCAAAGGTCAAGGTCAGTGTGATCACTTACTGAACATGAAATCTCACGAACACTGTCAGATAATTTCATAAATTTGCCACAAAAACTGGCCACTCAAGGATGTACAGATTAGATTTTGGTAGTCAACGCTCAAAGATCAAGGTAATTGTGAACTCACAAATAACATTTAACCTAAAAATACACTTAATACCTTTGACTAAATTCCTCCGTAGTGAGTCTTCACTACATATCGTCGGGCAACAGCAACGATATGTGGGTTTTTTACTTTAATGCTGCATGAACTGGTCTTTAAACAGCACCTTTAAGAAACAGTGTAACCGCTGCCACATATAATGCTGTTTCAAAATAACATGTACATATCTGCTTTCACATACGCTATCTGTTTATACTTCTGCATAACCTGTTTTCTATCTCTTTCCCTTTGCTCTCAATCTATCCTCTCTCTTCTCACGGAACAATACTACGCAACGATGGAGCGCACGCGAAAACAAAGATTTCACCCACTCCTTTACACCTGTAAACTGTTAATGTGACAAATAAAACTGATTCTGATTCTAAAGGATTCAATAAGGTCTAGACTCTAGAGGGGTTTCCAATTTTTGAAATAAATACCACAGATCAACACAAGTAAACAATGTTCAGGTCCCAGGATAGACTCCCAGCACAGAAAGAGCAGTGTTCACTCTGTCAGTTGAGCGATGGTGTTTACAGCCAGCCCTGTGGACCCCGGTGGGAACTGCCTTATAGAAGTGTCTCCCTTCAAACTATTTTAGGGCCGTTTCCAACGGGCCTGAGACAGAGCTATATATAGGCTTGTCTTGTTACTATGGACTTGGCAGGCGCTCTGAACAGTCGCAGCCCTGTGCGACAACACCACAGGAATTTCTGATGTTGTAATATGAAAACCATGGCCCCTCGTAGATGTTAGCTCTGGCAGGGCCCCGTCAACCGAGGTGCAGGCTGGGCTGAGTGGAAAAGCAAACTTTTCACAAGATTTCACAGCACCGGCTGGAGGAAAAGCAGCAGATATAGTCAGACATTGTAGACGGAACATCAGAGCCCGGGGGAGGGAATCTGCGTGCCGGGGCCAAGGCGGGGTATATACGAAATGACATGCAGAGTCAGAACTGAAATGTTTTTAACGTTTCCTGTTGTGCATTATACCACCCCTTTCCTTGTCAGGTATAGAGTTTTGTCATGTACACAACAGAATCCCCATGGGCGAGAGTGAGGAGCCTGCATGTGTGTTCACACAATGCAAAACCTCTTGCTTTTGTTCAATGCTCTGGTTTTGTCCATTTCATGTTCCCCACATTGTCGGTTGCTTCATTTTTTTGGAACAGAACAACGTACAGTACAGTGACGGGTGTCATGGCGTCAGACATGGCACAGACAGTAGGTCCAGATGCTCATTAGGGAGAGCACTCATCTCGCTGATCATCATTTACAGTGAAGGCTACAGCTGTGGCACCGTGTGTGCGAGGCATTGTTAGCTTGTAGATCAGTTCTTTTTTGGCAGGCCGACATGGTC
>NC_139951.1:38335744-38348244 GCF_963454915.1 Gymnoscopelus microlampas | reverse complement strand
GTGAAAGTAACAGTTCTACAAGTTTGTAGGCTACATCTGCACTTTTCGCTACTTTTGTGCAACACTGTAGTACAACAAAGTATAACATAGGGCTTACGTAATGAAAGGATGACCAATAGCATTAACTTACAGTATGAAAAAACATAAAAGGATGAAATGTGGAGCTACAAAGTTTCTGTCTGACAGCGACAATATATATGACAGACATAGAGGTAAACTACGACTGGTTGGCAGAGGTGTACGACCGCGGTGCGGTATTTCTTAGTTTATTTTCTGACTGACTTTTGATTTACCGAGGGGTATTTACTACAGCTTTGCAGAATCACTTTAATAACTTTGGCGTCACGGTGACACAACCTATGGCGGATACCATACCCCACAATTGTCTCACCTCACTTTCTTTGGGCTGATGGTAATTATATGTTATATGCCCTGTTGTGTAATGATCCATCTAATGAGCCAGTGTGCACACTGTTATGCAAACACAGCAGTATGCAAAAGATGCTGGAACTTGTCGGTCCGTGTGATGCTAAGTCAGAATCAGCTGTCGGGGAGACAATTGCCTTTTTCAGTGCGGATATAATCAGTGGTGTAAAGTAACTACGTACATTTACTCAAGTACTGTACTTAAGTAAAATCTTTAGGCACTTCTACTGTTCTGGAGTATTTCCAATTTTCAATACTTTTACTTCTACTCCACTACATCTCGGAGGCAAATTATTGTACTTTAACTCCACTACAATTATTTGAAACTTTAGTTACTAGGTACAAATTACAGATATAAATGATGATGATATAACATGCATTAACCACTTTAGCCCTATTTTATACCTAGTCTATTTGAAAATAGCCGATCTACCAGCTCACAACGTGTCGCATCGCGACGCGTTGCGAGCTGGTAGATCTGCTATTTTCAAACATTTTAGTACTTTTACTTTTGGTACTTTAAGTACATTTTGATACCAATACTTTTGTACTTTTACTCAAGTAACTATAGAATTCCGGACTTTTACTTGTAACAGAGTACTTCTACATTGCAGTATTGTTACTTTTACTTGAGTAAAACATTTAAGTTCTTTTTCCCCCACTGGAATCAGCTGTCGGGGAGACAATTGCCTTTTTCAGGTGCGGATATAATCGGGCGAAAAAGCTGGAAGCTGGGATAATGATGGTGGTGTCAGATAAACTGCCGGCACTAGGCAATAACAGAAAATCCCCCCCTATTGTAAACCTGGGAGTACACACAAACACTATATTTAGACTGGATTCCATAGACCCTATTTGGATTATGCCATGCCGCTTTGTTGATATTATAGATTCATATCAGTGCCAGTTTTTCCACCAGCGGACGAGAAGAATCTAAGCAATCCATCACTGTGGCGGCAATTTTCCTGTCAATCCACTCCACAGCCCACTGATCCACGCCTAAATAGGGACTCTCTGCTAGTCTAAGCATGACATTCACCACCTCCACCACCGAGACCATACCAAGATTCTGCCATACACCTGGTTCATACCTTCTCTATGGAGTAATACATTGCTGGCCATAAACATTTAAACCCCATAATACTTTGTTGACCGGAGTCCCCCAGGGGTCTATACTAGGCTCCCTATTCTTTTTTTCCCCTCTACACCAGGGGTCTTCAATAGGGGGTCCGGGACCCCTAGGGGGTCCTCAGAGTTTCTACAGGGGGTCCGCCAAATCTCTGTGTGATAGGATTATTGTTTTTTTTACATTAACCACTTGAACCCTAGCGTCCCTATTCTGAGGACAACTTTAGCCGATTTTTTTTTCCCAGTAAAATAAGTATTTTCGGCAAAGAGGGGAAAAAAGAGCAGACCAAGTACAGAGTGAAACTAAGTATTGACGGTTTAAGTCGTTAAATGTCTGAAAATACACATTAACATGAATCCAACATCTATGAAAAGCTTTAATCTGCAACACAATTTTATGTAATATATAGTGGGGGTCCCTGCTTCATCTCTCTCTAAGTTTGGGGGTCCTTGGCCTGAAAAGGTTGAAGACCTCTGCTCTACACCAAATATCTTAGGGTTCATGTGGGGGAGGGGGGGCACGACAACAAATTGCCACCGCAGCCACAGCTTCTGCCACTGTAAACATTCCAATTCAGTTGGAAAGTCCCCTTATGGCGGTTTTCGAGTGCACGGTACCAGCTCAACTTGACTGTTTTGGAACCTTAATGGAGGTGATACCAGGAAAGTACCAGAAGTCTAGTCTAGAGATGAGTTGAGCTGGTATACCATGCAGTGGAAAAGTGTCATTGAGAGGGCTTTCTTTTGTACATGAAAACAATACCTGCACATTTCATATGACAGGAGTTTGTTTGTGTGCGCGTGCGTGTGTGCGTCCGTGTGCGTCCGTGTGTGTGTGTGTGTGTGTGTGTGTGGAGCGGGGTGCTGGGGAGGGAGAGAGGGAGGGGGGTTGTGTGTGATGTTAGACCAGAGCGAGAGAGAGAAAGAGAGAGAGAGAGAGGGAGAGAGGGAGAGAGGGAGAGAGAGAGCGTATCACCCACGCAATAACGCATACAATGGTGGGTACCGAAACCTGACAACATGTCACTTCGTTGTTTCAAGTAAAACAAGATAAAAAAACATGATGAGATGTATTACAATAAAAAAGTGTAAGTGTAACAGGCACAATTAGGACAGATGACAGCCAATGTTTCAGGTCAAAACGTTATTTACTCTGTGAGCTATACAGAATCCCAGTGCTACTTGCCATGCTGTGGTACTCGTTGGAAGAAACGATACAGAAAACAGTGTAAGGGGACAGGCAGATGGAATTTTAGTGTGTGTGAGGATGGCTGATTTATCCGTACTGCATCAATTAGCTTGATGCACAACAGGTGTGCAGTCATACCCCTACTGCAGCTCTGAATATGAATCCAATTAGTTTGGAGGGTTCGGCGTGACTGCTTAAATTTAGACCCACGGCCGATTCTAAAAACACCTTCTAAATCCTAATAGTTTTCTGAAAAACTTGGCTATATAGCAACATCTAGAATGAAACTGATGCTTTCCTGTCTTGAAGTGGTTAAATCCATCACCTATCCCACAATAAGGTACCACACACTTTAAGCCTAACTAAAAGCTTGTGAAAGATATATGTTTTCAGTCGGCTTTTAAAAGAAGACACTGTTGTAGCAAACCTTAATTCAAGTGCTAGAGAATTCTGGAGAGCAGGACAAAGTAAAGAGAGTAGTCGAGTCAAGCTGAGCCAGTACACCGTGCAGTGGAAAGGTGCCATTATTTCAGCATGTAGGCTTATGCACGGGGGCTGTAATTCTCGAAAATGGCCTTTGGCATGCAATTAGCAACCACAGGTACAGAGAGCTGAAAGGTGGAATGGCTGTTAGAAGACTGTTAGCAGACTCAGTGCAGCTAAGTGACCCCTGGCAACGATGGTGTGTTTAAGAGGACGGGGCACCTGAGTGATCTCCAGCCAGCTGGAACAAATTCCCAGAGAGGCCTTGGCTTGTTCCTCTCCATCTTTGACAAAGCAGTCCCATGCTGCTGATTGCCTGTCGTGCCGTTTTCTTTTAGACCGATTTTGGGGGCTCAAAAAAAAAACTAAACGGTTTCTTCCTAAGTAGCATGCTGAGCAGTGAGTGCTGAGAGGACAGCAATTACCCTGATGTTGCCTTTTCTTGTTTGCACATTTGTTGAGTTGCGGCGCAGCTGCCGTCCAAGTCGCACACAATACACAGACACACAGCTGTGCCTACGGCACAGAAGAGTCACAGAAGAGGTGACTTTCTCTGAGGACAAAAACATAATGGCCGATGGAATGCGGGATATCACCGTCATGGTCTGAGTGGAAAAATCCTGTCAGCAATGTTACAGTATGTATTGGCTCTTTTTGTCTAAGACAGGGGTCTTCAACAGGGGGTCCGGGACCTCTCAGAGTTACTACAGGGGGGCCGCCAAATCTTTGTGTGATGGGATAATGTTTTTGCATTAACCACTTGAACCCTATAGCATCACTATTCTGAGGAGAACTTTTTTCCCCCTCTACACCAAACCTCTGCTGAAAACAGCAGATCTACAAGTAAATGTAGCGTGATGTAAATGTAATGTAATGTAATGTAAGTCAAGTTGATGTGACGACACTGTTGCAACCAAATACTAGAGCAACACAAAACCGCCTTTTTCAATCCATTAAGCCCTATTTTTGTCAAAATGTTCTCGCCTATATTGAGTATTGACCTGCCAAAAATAGTGATGCCAAGTTAAAAGTATACATCTGTGAAAATAATAAACAGAGAAATCAAACAAAAAAACGGATAATAGAGAGTTTTTTATTTTTTTTATACAATAGTGTCATGTTATGGAAGGTTCTGGCTTGAAAAGAGCCAAGCTATAATGTCCCACTTCAACCCCACCGGCAAAAAGCTCGGCTCTCAAGGCAAGCTCTATGATAAAGCCAGCTCTTCAGATCCATGATGGCCAACGAATCGATCTCGAGGGAAATTCAGTTGTCATAGCAGCGCTGCAGTAAGAATGAAACAGATACAGGTAATATTGGGGAGTTAAAGAAGTAGTAAGATATCTCTGATTAAAAACAAGATATATATAAGTAAAAATATAAGTAAATAAGATAAATGATAAAAAGCCTTTGTCTTTGGCCGAATATTGATTGTTAATTGAATAACTTACTATGATTGTCAAACAAAGCATTCCTGAGCGACTCGTTTAATTGTCAATTAATGTTATGCCAATTAATTCCTCCCCACACACATTTCAGTGTTGTCACTGCTGTCGTATCCTGACTCGCCTGCCAGTGAGGAGCCCTCACCAGGAGGACGTAGAGCCTTCGTCCTACTCTCCCCCCCCAACACTCCCCGCTGACAGGTGCCGCCCCATCCCGTAGGAGTATGTGCAATAACCGATATCATTGCGTAGACACTCGACAAAGCCGGTTGCACCACGGTGGACCATTTTAACATTGCACTATTTTAGCAAACCTTTTTTTTTTGTATTACTCCTACAAATGTATTCAAAACAACACGCAAATCGGTACGCATTATAAAAATACAACCCTCTCCCCCATAGAGCAGACCTGTCCACTTCAGTATGCCTGAGTAAGCATTCACTGAGTGTATGTGGGCTGATGTAAACGAGTGAAATAAATAGATAACCCCTGTGAACCGTGCCCTGACCTTTGGGTTAACCTGTATACTCTCTTATATAGAGTCTGGCTGGCACTGAGCTGATGATGCAGCTTCTCACGGTAACAAGCCAGGGAGCTTTAAGCATAATGTAGAGCTCTCTTAAATCACAACTAGTAAGCTATTTTACAGCTGCGGTCTATGCTGCAGTATAACTGCTCGCTGCAATGAATAATAAAATCTATAATCCATTACAGGAAAACAGTAAATTACATTGATGCTTTTTTGTTATTTTTTTCATTTTAATCTGGTGTCAAATGCAACCAGAAATATTGTCATTATAACAGATCTTTCTGTGTGCAGAGATAAGCTTAACCCATTAAAACCGGGAACGAATCTGTGTAACCACTTAAACCATTATCTTTTACTTTGGCTATTGAAAAATAGCAATAGAAAATGATTTTGTGAAAAAAAAACTTGAAAATGTGTGAATATATATATTTTTAAGCGAACATTTTTAACTCAAATCTTTGCTTCTGGGGGGTCCCTGGAACAACATATTTTGTGATGGGGACCGTGGCCAAATAAATACATATCATTTTGGCTGGTTCTTGACATGAAAATGTTTGAGAGACATGTTTTTTTTTAAAAACGGTTAGTATTTAGAGTAGACGACATTTGTAGAATCGGCGAAATTGCACACATTTTCACAAATTTTCAAAAATAGCAGATCTACAAGCTCATAGCGCGGCACACTGTGCCGCGGTATGAGCTTGTAGATCTGCTATTTTTGAATAGCCAAATAAATCTAAAAATGACACACAGATGCGTTCCCGGTCTTAATCGGTTAATGGATGCCAGGCAGCGACTATCATGGTGCATGCTATGCTGGATGTCTCTCTGTGCATGTGTCTGCCTCCAGCTCTTTGCGGTGGCCTCTGACAGCTAGTGAATACAAATGAACAGGACCCCGTGCTGGAGAGCTATGTATACTATACGCCATGTCCAGCCAAGAGCAACCCCCGGCCAGGAAGACACAGAAACACTGGGCTGTTCCATCCATGCTATGAAATAGATACTCCTGCCCTGACCTACAGTACCTTACCATCAGTGATACCGAAGCAGAGGCTCAAATGGTCCCCTCCTTTTTTCCCTCTACCCCAGTGGTTTTCAACCAGTGGTCCGGGGAACACCAGTGGTCCTTGAGGGGGTTCCAGGTGGTCCCCAGCTAAAAGATGGATAGTTAGGGAACCAAATGGACCCTTATAGATCTGTAACTGATGAGATTGTAAAATTAAACCAAATGGACCCTTACGGGGTCCATTTGGTTTAATTTTACACTCTCAAGAGTTAAATGAATGTTAAACATCTGCATTACTTAATTAAGTTTATACAATTAGAGAATATAGAAGAATCGTAATTGTGCCTGTTATCTCTCTACCACATCAATACAGCTTCAATACAGCATGGAATTGTGGATATAATCTTATCCAACAATAACCAAATATTCTAAGTTTTGGGTCTGAGTGGCAAAATGTCATCAAATGGTGGTCTGTGGCTCTAATGCCAACTAAATAATGGTCCTTGATATAAAGAGGTTGAAAATCACTGCTCTACCCCCTAACTCTTAGCTGAAAATAACGTACAAGCTCATAACGTGATGTTTGAATGTTCGGCCCAGAGAGAACAGGGACGCTAGGGTTCATGTGATTAATATGAACATAATGTAGGTTCCGTAATTGGCCTTTAAAACCAGGGTACCGTTTAAAATGCAATGCCTAATGTGTCTAAATGGGAAAAGTCTGCGGTCTTACCTTCATTAAAAAGTAAGCAACGACACCTAAAGAATCCTCAATAAGGAGAGCGGCAACTGACCGTGTCCCTCTCCATTAAAAAGATGTCGTTTTGGGTAATTTGGCGATGCATCATTAATCACAGGACTTGGTCTGATTCCAGGTTAGGAGTGTGAAGTTGACAAATGATAGCCTTTTAATGGTGTGTGATCTGCCACCCCACATGATATACGTGATATATAGCCATATACTTATAAGTGGAACGTGCAAACACGAGGGACCGTCTAACAATTAAGGAGGCGGTGATGTGAATATTCATGAGATAAAAGCTGGGAATCTTGGCTCTTTATCAGCACACTGCAGTGCGCCACCTGGGGCCCTTTTTCTCAGGAGTCAGGGGTACCCTTTTGAACCGCTGAAGTATTTCCTTAGTAAATTAATCTTTTAACAACCTTTTCCTTGGAAAGATTGGGGCTGATATGAATTTGTGTGTAAGTACCTCTGCCAAATGTTTCTGCCTGTTTGTCTGTATAATTATGACCAAAATAGCTCAATAAGTAATGGTTAGATTACCGTGAACATTTCGGTGCACATTCATTCTCCTCCTAAGGGGAAGAACTTAAGAAGCCCATTAGTTTTGGCGACCCCATGACCTTTCCTCTAGCTAGCACCGGCTTCAGAACAAACTTTAATTTCTCAAATGAGTGTGGATCTCTTGACCCTTAATTGCAATGATAGACACACAGTTTTGCTGTACAAATGCATGATCCCAAGAGGGAGGAACCCATTGATTTATGTGACTGTGAACTTTAAAAAATGAGTGAACTGGGGACATTTCCAGGGCGTTGGCGGAGGTCTGCTGCACTCTCCTCAGAGCACATTGTTGTTTTATGTACTGAAATGGTTTGGTGGCTCTCTCGTGCTTACAGTAGTAAGCTGTGGGGATGAGTAAACACGAAGCACTTAAAGCACGTTTAAGTGCTTCCATGTGAGGTAGATTGCAATAATGCTTACGGATGCGCTTTCACATATATATACCTCAGGTGTGGTGTGTATTTTCATCAGTAGACTCAATAAAATATTTACTCGGTTCAAAACATTAAAGGCAAAGGAGAGATCTGACACAAAGGTTGGCTGGGAGAATACAATGTTCAGCCTCCCTCTATAATCCCACTCCAGCTCTGTGTTGCACGAAGCTCCTTTTCACCATGAAGGTGGTTTGTTTTGCATCGGTTTTTTTTGCACAGGATATGATCCATTCATGTTATGCTAGGTACAAGGATAATTCATTTTTAAAAACAACTCCGCAGATGTTTTCCACCAGCAGCAGTGGCCGAGTGTCCACTCCAGGGAAACGTCGTGCTAACCCGTGTACACAAACAAGTGTGTTTGTCCACCTGCACGTCATTTAGTCCTCACTCTCAAAAACAGCTTCCATTATCGCTTCCAGTCGGTATGTCCTTAACCCGCCGGCTGTCGCCACCACAGCAGCGGCACTGTCGGAACACAGCGGTTGACCTTTCCCTAATAAATGGGCAGGAAACAGTGCGCTGGGAAAAGTGCATACTGTTGATGTGTCGAGACATTCTGTACCGGCAGCTCTAACAACTTGGCATCCGTAGAGGAGCATCAACGCTGACCAGAAAGTAGTTTCCAGTGGAGAGTGATCCTCATACTTTCCGCATTAAAGAAATGTGATGCCCCTGAGTGAGCGTAGAGAAAGTTCAAAAACACATCTTCCCTTCGGCCTGAATCACATTGACAGGCATGGGGAGAGACCCTTTCAGTTTTGGCTGGCAGTCCCACGTGGTTGGTATAGGGCTGATATTTCCATAAACACACGTTAGCACCAGACTGTCCCAAGTCAACCACTTTCAACCTTGGCATCCCTATTTTTGGGCATGTCATGGGTGAAAGCTTTTTAGAAATGTCAATGTCAATGTTTTTATATAAAAAATAAAATGAAAATTCATACATCTTCTAAACATTTGATAAAAATGTCAAAATGTTAAAACATGCCAGACCGCTGGCATAGCGGTATGGGCACCTAGGCTCCAAGGTAGCCTGACAGCTCGTGGGTGCGGGTTCGAGTACCGATCCCGACGGTCTTTGCTGCCTGCGTGTCACTCCCCGTCTGTCTCGTTTCCCATCAACCTACTAATAAAGGCATACAAAAATAACCCCCAAAAAAATCCCTATTCGTTGTATGATGATGTATATATGGGATTAAATTAAGTGAAGAACACCCTCATTGATCCTACATTCCTCCCACTTCTTCCATCAAAGGAAAGAGAGCTGTTACTGTAGCCTTTGTACTGCAACTGCATGCGTCTTACTTGTACAATAATACATCATATTGTCAGGGGAGGTGAACAATGAACAATCTCTCAGATACGGTCATCAAACAATTAGTGTCTTAACGGCCTACTGGGAAGCCCTAGGTGTTGATGTATAATTATGTAATCCAGCCCCCTCAATGTAAAGCCAGATGGGAAGGGTGATCTTTGTCACTGCGCTACAGTGACTCCTATGGGCTGGGGGCGGGTGGGGGGTGCCTGTCAGCAGGGGGTGTTGAACGGGAGGAGTAGGACGGAGGCACCGTGTCCTCCTGGCGGCTCCTCAATGGGGGGCGAGCCAGTAGGGTACAAAAGCAGTGGCAACATGTGTGAAATGTGTGGGATGGGTTAATTGGCATGATCTCGGGGCACGGCACAGTCGGTAGCGCTGTCACCTCACAGCTAGAAGGTCCTGGGTTCGATTCCCGCCGGGGACGCTGGGAGCATGTTCTCTCCTACGCATCATCGGTGCCCATTACCTAGGTAGGGTTGGTGAAAGGGCCTTTCTGTGTGGAGTTTTCATGTTCTCCCTGTGTCCCCTAGGGTAGGTACCCTCACAAAAAACATGCAGTAATCCTGGTCTCTATACTGCCTCCCCCTGGTCAGCCTGGGTGCCTGATGGAGGGTAAAGGAACTGGTTGGAATAACGTGTTCCTTCCACGCACTACGTCCTACCGGGGACCCCCTACCCTGTCAGATGATAAGAAGCGGTCTGCTAACTCCTCATGCGTTGAAGGAAGCATGAGCTCAGTTTGGGGCTCTCCCCAGAATGGCAGAGGGAGAGTAGCGCCCAGGAGCAAGCTTACTAAGAGTAAGCTTAGGCATTGGCACTGGGTGAAAATCATGGGATAAAAAGGAAAAAAAAAGAAAAAAAAGAAAAGATCACTAAATAGAGAGAAAAAAGGTGTAAAGTTATTTGCTACAAAAAAGAAATAAATGAATAAAATACAACAATTTGGGACAGGCCATTATTGAAGTATGATACATCTCTGTCAAAAACAGTGCTATTTTTTGCTAGTCTCCAGTTTTTTCGGTGAAGGCAATATGTCAGCCCTCTCTTGCAGGACATATATTTTTTGGGTTAAATTGCTGTCTATTCATATCTCTGGGGGTCTATTGGGACTGCAGCTCAACTTGCTGGCTAATTTAACTCCTCTCTATTCCCTGGCTCTGTAAACAAAGATGAATCATTCCTGACAGCGGCTGTGTATCAACACACACACACACACACACACACCTCGTGCAGCTCAGCTGGTGAGAATGCAGTGGAACTGAAAATTGAATGCGCTATTAGTGATTAGAGATACAAACCCGCAGGCCTGAACAGTGCAAAACACATTTTGCATGTCTCAAAAGATTGCTGCTGTCGGGCAGAAATGTTGTATTTTCCCTAGATTAATGTCCTACTTTGTTATACTACAGCCTCACACAAAAGTGGCAAAAATACAAGCTCACTATGCGTCACATTGTAAGCTTGTAGATCTGCCATTTTTGTGATTTTTGAAAGTGGTAATGAATTCCATTTTTCCACCCGACAGCAACAATATAAAAAAAAAGCGACAAAGAAAAAATATATATATATTACATTTTTGCATCAGTATTTTAAAGGGATAGTTCACCCCCCAAAAAAATTCTATCGATTAGTCACCCCATGGAGACTTGAATTCATGGATATTGTTTTGTTTTTGTCGCATTCCTAAGCCAATAATTTGATGACCGGCAGCGGTTCCGGTAAGAGACACAAAGAGTCTCCTTTGTGTATCCTACCGGAACAACAACATCAAATTATTGGCTTAGGAATGCGACAAAAACAAAAAAAATATCCATGAATTCAAGTCTCCATGGGGTGACTATAATCGATAGAAAAAAAAGATGTATTTTGGGTGAACTATCCCTTTAAGTGGACAAAAAAAAAGGATCTAGACCCGGGAATATATTTCCAGGGTCCAAAATCAGTTTTTAAACATGTTTGGCCAATTAGGGACGGGAGGGGGTGGGGGGACATGATGAGAAACATTACTCTTCATCACGTTTTATCAATTCTAACCACATCAGTGAAAGGCCCCAGCCTGGCTTCTGATATTGAGCGCACAGCATTGCCTCTTCTCACACGCCAGCAAACGATGACAACCAGCTATTGTGTGTCTGAATTGAGTCAGTCTGGCATGGAAAAATGAGGCAGTCATGGCAAGCATTGTGGGACCAGAACGAGCAAAGCCTCCACTTTGAACTTGTGCCCCAATTCCTCACGGTGCATGGGGACATGGCAGGCAAACATCCTACCAGTTCTTCATGAGAGCAGCTTGGTGCCCTAGCTGCCACTATATCTGGCAATAAAGACTTTTGGCCACGCTGTATGTATGTATGGTGGCCAAAACCCAAGAGAACGAGATAAGACATGAGGGTGGATTTGCCTCTCAAAGCCACAAATCTGTTTTAACCACATTAACTCTGGCATCCCCCATTTGGATCAAAAACATCCTTCAAGATTTGTCAAAAACGTTCAAAATTCGTTGAAAATAGCAGATCTACAAGCTCACAAAGTGTCACAATGCAACGTTAGATACTGTAGGCTTATTTTTGAATAGCTGGAGTATAAAGTAGGGCTCAAGTGGTTTACATGTCCCTCAGTGCTGGAGAGACCAGGCCTGGCTGTTCTAATTGGTCAAAGGGACTCTCCCCGGCTCAAAGCTATGAAAAGAAAATGACTGGAGGAATCCTGTCGGCTTTTCCCAACAGATCATGTCCTACTTGAATGAGAATGACAAAAGAACAATGAGCAGTGGTGGAAGAAGTACTCGGACATTTTACTTAAGTAAAAGTAGCAATACCACAAAATGTTACTTGAGTAAAAGTACAAAAGTATTGGAATCAAAAAATATTTCTGTACCAAAAGTAAAAGTACTAAAATGTTTGAAAATAGCAGATCTACAAGCTCACAACGAGTCGCGATGCGACGCGTTGTGAGCTTGTAGATCGGCTATTTTCAAATAGCCTATGTATAAAATAGGGCTAAAGTGGTTAATGTATGTTTCATAATAGTAACTTCTGAGATGTAGTGGAGTAGAAGTAAAAGTATAGACAATTGGAAATACTCCAGTAAAGTAAAAGTACCTCAAAATTGTACTTAAGTACAGTACTTGAGTAAATGTACTTAGTTACTTTCCACCACTGCAAGAGAACAATGAGAAAGCAGAGATAATCTTAGTAGGAAAATAAATGTTAAAATGGGGATAATGTAG